>NW_026267317.1:157500-162585 GCF_000697945.3 Frankliniella occidentalis | reverse complement strand
AAGGGTTGTCTCATTGAGCATGGAGGAAGCCCCAACCACGCGCCCCATGCTGTGGGCTAAAGTCTAGAACCCAAGTGTCCTGTTGAAATTTTCATTAGTATTGTTTCTATTTTTCATTTATATAGTTTGTTGTAGTTCTGTTATATGTGATAGTTATAAATAGATTTCCGGATTTGGATGATATTACTTTATTTTTGTTAAGACATTACTATAATGAACTTAACAAATTGTGGAAAAAAAATGACTGGAAATATGTGTTTTATTTCAATTTGTGTGCAGTATTTCTGTTGATGCTAATTCAGAGTTCTAAAAACGCTACAAATAAAACTCTTGACAAATGATTTGCGTTGATTCTTTTGAATTTCATAATATTGCACGGCAACTCGGGGGTGTGGCTCGGGGGGAACGGGAGCGACCCTTCTCGGCGAAGGGGGAAGGGTTGTCACGCCGAGGCGGGATTTATTTAAGAATGTCTACTGTACATAAAATTACCCAGTTGACCCCCAGATCCAGCTGCTCTCTGGGTGATTTTCTTGTTCAAAAAGTGTCAGTTTTGTTCAGGTTCCAATGTGATTTCGCACTACTTTTGTTTTCCGCACTTTGCGTCCGTTTCTTTCGGTTTACCTGCATGTCCGGGGTATCAATGGAAATGGCACAACTCAAGGAACACGCCGCCGCTGCCGTGGCGTTGCTGCGACGACATACTAGAGTCCTGCAGGACACCAAGGGACTTGCTAAAATCGTGTGACTGAGCAACTTTGAAGGGCTGGATCTTTTTTTGGCCACTTTTGGCCGCGGCGGTTTCAGCGACATCGTACAGCCCTGGGGTTCATGTTCACGGGGCAACTTGCCGTTCGTGCTCGTACGTGCTCGTTTTCTCGTAAATTCAACGCCATTTTACTTCATTTTTAGAGGTTTTCGTGTAACTATTGTACGGATATGGCCGTTGAACGAAAACTAGAAGAAGGATTTACATCAGAATCAGTTCAAAGGGGTATTGAAGCATGCTAATTCGAGGGGTCGTCAACTCTCCTTGGCCGTGTACGGAGGAATATTGAATATTACAAATAATATTGGTAATATTGAGCCAATTTTCAAGCTGTGACGTCATAATACTAGAAAAATGTGTAATATCGAGGTGATATTACAAGTAATATGGCTAATATTGGTGTAATATTTGAGGTAATATCAGTCCGTGTACGGAGGAATATCGAAGTTGACGACCCCTCGTGCTAATTCCATTTCTGAACTTGAAATTTGTGTAGAAGAGGCAGAACCAGGTCAAAAATTAGGGTCCGTGTTATTATGAAAACGCCCTACTGAACCTTGCCGATTTCAAAAGCACTAGGTTGCGACACCGTTAAAAAATTTTCGAGTACAAAAATGAAATCAGCATGCCCAAAAACCCCAGTACACCAAGTTTGAACAAAATTTTTCCAAAAATTAAATTTACCCCCCCTTTTAGACCAAGTTCCGCCCTTGTGACAAACATTTTGAGTTCAAAAATGAAACCAGCACACCTCAAAACCCCACCGCCCCAAGTTTGAGGTCAATGCTCGGATGACTTTCCTTACTATCGAATTTTGATCGTTTTTTGCCGTTCTCAGCTCACTGTGCGTCGTGTACGCGGAGGTCTAGCGCTCACAGAGGCTGGCTGTACCTTGTAGTAGGGGACGGTGCCTGGGTAGAGACTTCAGTTCTAGACTACGATCCCACTTCAGAGTGTGGAATCACTACTTTTGCGACGCAATCGCACTCCATAACAATATGTCGCCGCCTGTCCGCACCATAACTTATATGTTGATGGCAGCCAGCTAAGCACTCGTCGCAGTAATTCTCACAGGCATGGGGTTCCAGCAAGTGGATGTGGAGCAGAGGGAGTCATTTATTAAAATAACTTAAAATTAACGTTCAAACGTAGATTAAAATTGTATAGAGCATTAAACCGTGCTTTACAATCTTTTTAAAGTAGGAAAACAACTAAAAACCAGGTAATAAACTAGCTATATGTACGGCAGACCACGTCTCGCGTAACAGGCTTCGCGATATCTCACGAAACACTGTTACGCTGCGACGCGCCTGGCACACATATGGCTAGCTCTGCGGCACTGACACCCGAGACGAGTTAAGGAGAGGGTATAGGGGAACAGGGCCTTCCGGGCCCAAAATTTGACATACTCGAACCATTTGTCGAGGTCTCACTCTAAAATTAGGGACATGAAACTACTGCTGTTCGGTAACGGTTTTCATCAAAAGTTCGAATTTTGACAGATTGTTATGTAAAATCAACGTATTAGTGATACTAGATAATCTTGGGACCTTAAGCCCAAAATAGCGTGCGGTTCGAGCCGTAATATGTGGTTTAAGTATTACTCCCTTTTCAATTCTGTGACATGATGCCCTTTTTATGATTTATTAGACCATTTTGTCTTTCTCACGTTGTTTTCGCCAAGAAATGCCTCATAGCGCCGAAACTGTACAAGATAGAGCAAAACGGACGACATTTTCGCCCACGGCCACGGGGTTCAACATTTACGAGTAACCCTCTACGAGCCCTCTAGGAGCCCACAAAAAAATATTTGCAAAAAATAATATTTTGCAACCTGTGGTTTTTGCTTATTTTTAAAGTCAATTTTTGAGCTACAATGCTCATCTTCGAACTCGATGTGTCTTTTTATGATACAAAACGACCCTGAAATTCCCAGATCGCTCTCTTAATTCTTTCTCGAGATATCGTGTGGACGACTGCGTCGTCTGCTGCAGTACTCAGTGTTTGCAACAATTGCAAGCGAAGCTCTCTTCATAACACTACCCTCCCCTCTCTCCGAGAGCCTTTCGCACAGGGGTGCGGAAGTGGAGGGTGGTCGGAAGAAGAGTGGTTCCCCTCCTTTGGAGCGTCAAGGACGCTGGGAAAACCTACTAAAACCAACGTCGGAACCAAGGCTTAAGGTTATGGACAGGCAGGGGCTTGCTGTAGTTGGGCTTTAAGTCACCTGACCTGCCTTACTCTCGTTCAGCAATACTGCATTTGTCGTAGACCATGCCCTACTGAGTGCCCCCAAGTGACTAAAGTGATCTTCATGCTGGGTCGTGGTCTTCATCTTGGACGGTCTCGTAAAACTCCTTCCAGGACCAGCTGAGTCTCCATTCTCGAAGTCTGGTTGAGGGAGACGACAGGTGTCAGGTCTGATAACTCCTAGGGGTAGTTGCGATGCTCGCAACGTCAAGGAAGTAAAAGCTGAAACAAATTTCTATTCCCGTAGTAACCTCTGAAAAGATAAGTTTCTCCCCTTTAACCTCTCGCAAATTCTTTTTTTCTCTGTTTAGCCCATTTGATCTTCAATTGATTTAGTTCCCCACTTGAATGCAGTAAATCCTAGTGAATTTCTTTGTGTCATAACAAGATTCAGTGAGTGTGTGCTGCTACTTAACTTTTGGCCGGTTCTATTGCGAGGTTGCTGTTATGTTGTTGCTGATCCAGCCTCGTAACTGCCCCCATCTCCAGCTGCTCCTCGTTACTTGCCCCGTGGTGGTTGACTTGAGCATGGACCAATTTAATTTGATCGAGCTACCCTCCATAAGAATGTAAGACTGTTTGCGCCCCCCGCAATAATGTTATCAAAAGGAAAGAAGCCTTTTCTAAAATTTGATGTCATTTTAGTGACGTCCCATGGGATCTGAACATCTCTGAATCTCCGCCTCAGTGTTCTGAGTTTTTTTTTATTAAAGAATCGGGTAATAGTATGAGGAGCAAAGTTGAAAAATATTCGTTTTTAATTACCAAATTGGAACAGTACACATAGAGCAAAATAAACACAGGTCCTCTTTTTTGGCGTACAAGAGTTTACATAGGATTCTCCTTGAATACAAGATTTAGTTCGAAAATCTACATTTTTCGAAAAGTCAATGTCCGTGAGAATTTTCCTCGAACATAGGAGTTGGTTAGAACACTTTGCTAAAAAGTGGCAAGGGAGTGATTAAGTAAGTTAAGTGAACACTTCAGTGATGGAAATGGGACACTATTTTACAGCTGTGCGCGTCACTCCTCGCCCTCCTGTTTTTCAGAAGCGACTTCGCTTTCTACTTCAACACTTCCGGAACTGATCACATTTTCGACTCCACTTTCCAATGCGGACACATCGCCGTCGTCTTTCAGAAACAAGTCGATCTCCCCGTACAGGTCCTCGACCGGGCTGGTTGGTGCCGAGATTTCGTCAAACGGGCCTAGGCCTCGGCCCATCGGCGGATCGACGACGCTGCCGGGGGGCGGGACGTACCCCTCCTCCCCGAGCCTTGGCGTGTGTGGCATTGGGGGCGGGACGGGGGCCAGGCCCTGTACACCCTGCAGTCCTCAATCTCCCTGGTGAGGGTGAGCACGGTTTGGTCCATCGCTCACTTAACACCCCAAAAGGCCTAATGATCCCCAGGGAGAAGGTCGGGGGGGTTCCGGTTTGAAAAAAAAAAAAAAAGCTCGGATCTCGCGGCAGAGTCTGGTGTTCTCGTCGTCGAGTTGTCCAGCGCGCGCATCAGTTCGACGAAGTTCGGAACGCTCCGGCCGTGCTCCTCTGCCTCCCTGAAGATGGCCCTCTTGACCAATGTGGACACTCCCGCCCACAGGTCCGGCTCTTCGGCAGCGTCTTCTCGAGAAGTGCCCTCAGCAGGGGCTGCCTGGGATGCGAGCGGCTCGCTGGGAGGAGCAGGCGCCGGTGCCGGCGCTAGGATCACTGCTGCCGTAGCTGCAGGTAGTGCTGGGACTGACGCTCCTGGGACCGTAGGGACCGTCACCGCTGCGACAGCTGGAGGCGTCGGGGCAGCCTGGGGTGCGCCGACGATGAAGGTCGTTCGAGAAGTGCAGGGGGCGTCTGCGGCTCCTGGGCTCCGCGCTGCCCCCGTTGCCTCGCGCGGTTGCGGCACTGGGCCTGCCTGTGCCCGTACAAGTTGCCTCTATAGGGTATTTCAATGGAGCGCTGGCCGGAAGTAAGAAGAACAAAACCGGATTCAAAGAGCGGTGGTGGGGGCGAGCGCGCGGAGGAGCGGCGGGTGCAGGGGAGTCTCCCCTCCCGCCCTCCGCTCCTCCGCGCGCCC
>NW_026267317.1:155616-157450 GCF_000697945.3 Frankliniella occidentalis | reverse complement strand
GAGAGCGGTGGTGGGGGCGGGCGGGGAGGCTCTTCTCCACCCTCCGCTCCTCCGCGCGCCCGCCCCCACCACCGCTCTTTGTATCCGGTTTTGTTCTTTTTACTTCCGGCCAGCGCACCATTGGAATACCCTACTGAACCGTGGCCCTCGGTTGTGAACCGCCACTGGTTCCGCTGTGGTGGCGCGCTGCCTCTCGCCCCGCGCTTGCCTCTTGTCCGGCGGGTGCGCAGAGTGAGAGCGAGAGCCGCTTGTTTGCCCCACAGCAGGGGCCGCGGGCGGGGCCGACGCCGAGGTCGGTGGTGCGACGGAGAAGGTCGGCCGGCCGTCGGCACTGAACTCGTAGATCAAATGGAGGTCCCCTATGGCGACGTTCGACTGCCTGGCGCTGGTGGGCGTGTTTCCTTCTGGCTTGGTAGGCTTCTTTTTTCCCTGGGTTGCTGCCTGCAGCTTGTTGAGGCAGTGATAGCAAAGCGGCCCCGACTCGCCCACCACGAGGGCCCGTTGGGTCGGGTGGCTGCAGTGCCTGCAGAGCCAGCGGCCGCCGTGACAATCCTCGGGTTGTTTCTTGCCGGGGGGGGGGGGGCGATGGCTTGCGTCAACGCGAAGTGAATCTTGCAACTCGTGATGTCTTTAGGGCATCCTAGCGCGTCTGCTCAGTCAAATCAGTTGAACTTCCACAACACTGCCTGCTAATAGGAAGTAAAGTTTTAACTGGGTCTTCATTTAGATGACGGAGTTTGAGAACTTTGAGGCCGCCAGTCCGAGCTTAAGACTACAACACACGAAAACTTGTGATATTTTCCATCCAGCCTTAAATACATGAAGGAAACATGCCTTTTCCTATCATATTTTATAAAGTAAGTCGATTGCTGCAGACTACTCTCAATCTTACCCCATTCAACGTGGTATGGGGTATTCTCAGTAACATTTACCCTTGCTTCGTTCACTCTTTCGCGATTTCTTGGACCGTTGCATAAATCTTTGAAGAAATCAACATCAGCACAAAGCTCTGAAAGGGGTAAGCAGTGACCTAAATTATTCGTTGGAGCCCGAGAAGTTTTTATGGCATTTGAAGTAGATTGAATGAGAGCTTATTGAGCTGCACAAGAAACCTTCATTTGATCCCTGCCCAGAGGATTAAGATGTTTGTATGTCAAAGGGGACATTTTACGCAGACTTTCATCGAGTTTGAAATATTCAATCAGGTGGCGCCATTTGGCTACTTTGACCCCACTAAACTCCAAATTGCTGGTCAATAAATTATTCTGCACATTTTTCACAATATGTGGCATGGCATATCCCATACATGCATTACTTTGTGATCATTTACACAATAAAACACAGAATCTCCACTGGCCTTAAGCTGAGATATGCCCCCCCCCCCCTATTTGTAGTACCGTGATCTTCAACGGTACCAAATACATTTAAGTCAATAGCAAAGAGGGACTTCACAACATCTTGGATAAGGAGTTTTAACATGGTAGTGGTACATGTTTTAGAGAAAAAGTACGCAATTGGAAAAGTCCATTTTTCATTAACGCATAGAGCCATAAAAACAAAAGCATGGTCTCCAATCCGATTTGTGGATCCCCTGTGGCCATAATATTCAAAACCTCAGATGTTAATTTTGGCAACATTGTGCCACAGACGTCCTCGTAAAAACACCTCATCAAAAGCTATCATGCAATTCCCATCTTCTGGAGACAATTTGGCATTTTTTTTTAAATAATTCAAGTAAGGTTTTGGAGATTCCTGGCTCTAACGGCACAGCTTGAAGTAGATTTTTAAGAGTTGTTTCTAATGGCAAAATCATGTAACTTCGTAAATTTATTTT
>NW_026267317.1:149553-150981 GCF_000697945.3 Frankliniella occidentalis | reverse complement strand
ACCAAAACCCTGCAGCCCCCGCCCCCGCCTTGGCTAACTTTTTATTGAATGTTGTCTGCGCGACCCACGGTCCCCTCCGCACCAAAACCCTGCAGGCCCCGCCCCCCGCCCCCGCCTTGGCTGACTTGTCTTTGAACTTAGTTTGCGCTACCGTTTTGCACTCTTGCAACCCTCGCCACTCACGACGACAATGGCCCCTCCCACCTCGACCCCAGACACCTCCGGACGATGCAGCCCCGTCATCCGTTCCGTCATCCGTTCCGTCGTCCGTTCCGTCGTCCGTTCCGTCGTCCGTTCCGTCGTCCGCCGCGTCGTCCGCCGCGTCGACAGCCACGTCGACAGCCAGGTTTGCCCCCCCCCCTTCTTACAGCCGCGAGAACCACGCAAGGGACACGAGCGAAACTCTACGTCTCCCCTCCCCTCCCCTCCAATAGTACGCGACGACTCTCTTACGCCGGAGCCCCGCCGCCGCTGACGCCGCCGCCAAGGCGCGGCTGTAAGTCCGCTTGACGGAGCGGACGATTTACTGAGGGTTGCCTACTCTAAGGGGGTTTGTACTATAAACTGCCTACCTACACTGGGGGCGATTTCGGCCGACACATCTCCGCTGCCAGGTCCCGCAACCCCCCGCACACAGGCAACCCACCATACCGACATGTACGGCAGAGGCCTGCAGTGTTGGAGCCCCGCGAACAGCAATCGTTGCGAGCTGCTAAAAACTCCCCCTTTTCCATCCTAGCCTCCCTGCTTCCTCCCCCACTCCTCTCCTCGCTCACTCGCTCATCCAGGGGAGTGAGCGAGGAAACGGGGGTTACTCTATACTCAAGGTTCCTGCGCAGGCCCCCTGTCTGTGGCGGGGACTGGCAGTTACTGGAGTTTAGAGGCGTATCCGTAGAGCACGGCCAAGAGGGCGCGACCCGCGTCACCGCGAGCTACCCCACGGTTTTATGAGGCTGATTGTGAGCTCACTGGCCTTCGACGGCACAGCCAGCTCGGCGTTGCGGTGCACCCCCATTGAGGACCCCCGAGTGGCAGGATTCGAACTCAGCCTCTGCAGCATCACAACGCACCCCTCGCGACAAGGTGATGTCGTGGGGCCGTTATCCAATTCCCCCCCCCCCCCACTACTACGTGAATAGCCGCACCACTCTGGCCGTAGCCCTCCTTCCACAGCGACTCTAACGCTGCGATGGTGGAGAGGGTGCCGCCACTGGCCGCCTCCGCCGCCCGCTCCCCGCAGCCCCTCGCACGTTGGCCACCCAACATACCAGCAATCGGGCTAGCCCTTCCGTGATAGAGAATAGAATAGATTCTGTGATTCTGCGTGCGCTCTGCGTGCGTGCGCTCGGCGTGCGTGCGCTCGGCGTGCGTGCGCTCGGCGTGCGTGCGCTCGGCGTGCGTGCGCTCGGCGTGCGTGCGCTCGGCGTG
>NW_026267317.1:148960-149503 GCF_000697945.3 Frankliniella occidentalis | reverse complement strand
ACAGACAGACACGAGGTCGTTTGCATAAGCCCGCTGGATAGCTTTTTCAAAGCAGAAGGGCGGGCTAAAAAAGTTCACACAGGGGCTGTTTGTAACGTTATTCGTGCGTGTTTGAATTTCCAAAATGGGCGATTTAGAAGTGGACCTGGAATTACGAGAAGCCTTGAAGAGCTGGCGCCTCTCACACCTGATCGCCGTTTGTGAAGGTACGTTTACTCTCGCAACGTAGGCTAGGTTTGAGGTTAGGTTATTGACATAAAACACGTGTTTCGTGAGGTTATATTTCTGATTAACCTTGTCGCAGAAAGAACTTCTGATATTTTCCTGTTCTCTATTTTAATATTTTACAATTTCTTTCACATCCAGCAAAACGATTTTCTTTGGACGCTCTTCTTGAGATAGACGCTGTTGAGCAGCTGGAGTGCATTACTCAGTATGAGGGAGAGCAGTGGCGGCTTTTAAGAAATATCAGAGAGCGTCGAAAGGTACAGTATGTCTCCTTTTTTCTATGTAATATTGCTGCAGTGTTTGAAATTTATTGAC
>NW_026267317.1:131426-143130 GCF_000697945.3 Frankliniella occidentalis | reverse complement strand
TAGTTGACTTTGTACTCACTGGTGTAGGTGATTTGTTATGTTCTCCCATTAGTGTTTTAAAGCGATGCGTATTTTCTTTATTGAGTAAATGTGAGTGCCTGGAAGATGATTTTGATGAGTTATGTGCAGAAATAGAGCAAATGTTTAAAACCTTAGAAAATCCATTAAAATTAATGGAAACAGAACATCAGCGGTTGAATGAATTTGAAGACATGGGGTGTTATATACCCCCTGAGTCAATTGAAATTGGAGTGGTTGATGAATACGATCACATTAACCAAGTAGATGTTGTTCAAAATAGGCCTGTGTTTGTTCAAGTCGTGCCCCTGAGGAAATCTTTAAAGGCCTTTCTTGAAATGCCTGGAATGTTGAGTGCCATTAGTGAGCATATGTTGACTTTAGAACATGACATAAGCGGGAAAATATCGAGTATTCTTCAAGGTGGTCGTTGGAAAGAGATTAAATTGCGTTTTCGGGATAAATTTTTTCTTCCACTAAATTTGGCTTTTGATGACGTGGAACCAGACAATGCCCTGGGATCTCCTTGCAATGAGCATAAGCTGGGAAACCTTTATGCTGAGATACCTTGTTTGCCGCCTGAAATTAAATCAGCATTGGATAATATTTTACTTGTTTCCACATTTGAATCCAAACACCGAAAAGCCTTTGGTAATTCAGTTGTTTTTGATTCTGTTATTCAAGAACTTAAATTTCTGGAGGAGGAAGGTATAGCTATTGAAATTGATGGGGAAGTAAGGCAGGTTTATTTTTGTCTTCTATTAATAATTGGTGACAATTTAGGCTTAAATGGCATTTTAGGCTTTGTAGAGGGCTTCCGAGGAAATCATTTTTGCCGTATATGTAAGTTGCATCGCGATGCTACTGAACATACTTGTATACCTGCACCTACTGATTTACGAACAGTTCAGAACTATCGGGCCGATGTTGCAACTAACGATTCTTATTTCACTGGAGTAAAGGAAGAATGTTTGTGGAACTCACTTGCCAGTTACCACTGCATCGAGGCCGGTGTTTGTGATGTCATGCATGACATAAACGAGGGTCTGCTTAAATACAGTATTGCCAATGTATTATTTTACCTTGTTAATGTGAGAGACTATTTATCCATAGAAACTCTTAACGACCGAATCGATGGTTTCAATTATGGACCCTCTGAGAAGGGAAACAAACCTCCAACACCACGTATAACTATTGAAAGTTTGCGAAACTGTTCTGTAAATTTGTCAGCAACTGAAATGCTCTGCCTTGGACGGTATCTGGGAGAAATGATTGGAGATTTAATTCCTAAAAACAATGCCATTTGGAAGTTTTACATTTTAGTTCGTGAAATTCTGGAGATAATATTTAGTCCTTTTTATGTACCTGGAGTCCCAGACTATTTGCAAATTCTTATAGCAGAGCATCATGAGCTATATATAAGATACTTTGGAAGTCTGAAACCGAAACATCATCTGATGATTCATTACCCTATGCTCATGGAAAGAAATGGCCCCTTACTTTCTTCTTCTGCATTCTTATCAGAGAGAAACCATCGCAAGGCAAAGAAGTACGCAAAATCGTCTATGTCTCGTGTAAATCTTCCACTATCTGTTGCAATTAAGTATCAGTTATACTTCTGTGAACGAGTAATGCGTAAAGATCATGTTCTTCAGCAAAGGTTGTCAATGAGTAAGGTCAGTCACTGTCCACTGTATTCCCTGGAAAACTCTGCTTTCTTTTTACATCTTCTTCATATTGACATGAATGCTGACATTATCTCTCCAAAACGTATTGCACTGTATGGTACCGTGTACTCCACTGGAATGGTTCTTGTCACTGACGTGGGAGATTATTTGCCAACTTTTGGGAAAATTGTTCACATTGTTATTAGTGATAACCGTGTCACTTTTGTACTCAATCTAATGAGAACTGTAAGATATTGTCAGCATATTTGTGCCTACGAAGTTGTACCATCAGAAAATTGGATGTGCTTGCCTCACTCTGAATGTGTCGATTACACACCGTTATGGCCGAGATTCTCGATCGAAACTGGCAACAACGTTGTATCGCTTCGTCACTCTCTGTGAGAATATATAAATGTGCAATATATGCGATAAGAAAATATACATGATTATTTACTTCTCTGTATTTACTTGACTACCCTGAGCACCTCACCACACCCACACACATTAAGAAGGTTGACTAACAGGGAGAATATACTGAAAATTAAAATAATTCACAAAATGTAATTGAGTACACAAGTGAAAAACGAACTGGGTCAATAAATATGAAAAAGAGTCATAGTTGTACTCACTTTCAGGATTAATTTGAGCTCTAAAATCTACCCAACCACTTATCGCACTAAAAATTAAAACAAACGTAAACTTTCATATTGAAATTCAAGAAATTCGAACAATTGAAGGAAGGCTTCAGCTGTTTCCCTCGTTCTTTCAACGTTGCCTTGTACTTGATTTGCTGATCTTGGATTTTATTACGACATATTTCTTGAAATAAGATCCGGGCTTCTTCCTCCTGTTTAGCTTTGAGGTGCAACTAAGACCAGATCATTTCAAGAAGTAAGAACATTTTAGCATTCCGTCAATGCAAATGATGTACTTTTAACGCTAACTAGCGATTGTTTCAAGTAGAAATTGGCATAAAAACAAAGCCGCATGTTTCAATGCACAAAATCACCTTAAATCAAGTACATGTCGACGTAGTATTTTTTAAGTACATTTCTGCCTTGAAACAAGTGCAATTCGCTTGAATCAAGAACGCCGTTTTCTGGGTGCAGTAGGATGATTACTAAGTCCACTCTTCATCTCATCATCATCTTTAATGAAATCGAATAATGCCCTCCATTGTTCATCAGAGGGGTTTCCGGCATCTGGCGCATAAGTGAGAAAAGCAAAACACTCCAAATAAAATCATGCGCGTAGCAAATTCAAGTGTTGTGTGGAGGGAATGACAAAAAGAAAAGTTTCATAGAAGTCAGTTTGTAATGTGAAAGTTTTTACCCACCGACAGTACGAGAAAACACGCGTTTAAATCAGAAACTCCTTTAAAGGCAAGGAAATGTTAAGAAATAATGATAATGATGCAGAAGACAAAACATAAGTTTTGACGAGCGCCTGGATGCAGCAGCATCACAGCCACACGGACGGTGAGGTTAGGTGAACACGTTACTTGCGTCCGCGTCCAACGAGTACGACGGATAAATGTTCATACTAACTTTAAGAAAGAATGATTTTAATTGATAATAGTTCATAACGTTTTCAGTATACAGAAGTCATATCACGAGCACAACTTCTTTTAGCAAGTACATTTGGACAATGCCGGTACTTCGATAAAAACCATAAAAACGGAGTAAAGTAGATAGAGAGGTGTGTAAGACCAATAATCGTTTAACTCACCCATTTTGTTCAGAAGTGGGCAGAAATCTGCCTGGTATCTGGCAGAAACTGGTAAACTGTTAACACCAAGATGGCGCAAGTCAGTGTCCGTTCCGTCCGTTCAGGCAAGCAACAATGATACGAGCGACACCGGATCCGGATACAAAGATCGGGTTTACTTTTCTTGTTCGCTTGTCGTTTGCTGGCCTGATGGCCTATATCCTACAGCCAAAACCTATTCGCCCGCAGCCGGCCGAGCTAGGTAGCCCGACCAGTACATGACCCGTCCGCTGCGGCCCGACCCGCGCGAGGCCTCCACCACCCCCGCGCCCGAGACAGAGCGCTCCTCGGAATAAGTCGGCTGGGTGGAGGTGGGACGAGGTCATTTTCTCTGACGAGTCCTGGGCGCGTCCGTGGCCCACTCAATCCCCACACGTACACGTCCGGGGCGAACGTGGCCTTATCCGCGGGGAATGTGGCCCTAGGCTCAGCGTGGCGTCGCTGCTGTGCGTACGTGTCCTGTCGCGCGGCCCAGAATCTGGGCTCGGCGCAGCGGTGCTGTGCGTACGGGCTCGCGCTTCTCCGGACAATCGGCACTATCACTGAGCGCACTTGTCTGCGCGGTGCGTCGTCGTGAAAACTCACGGGAAAATTAAGGATAAAATTAAGAAAAATCGATGTACGCTGGTACTTTAGTGATGGTGGTATCGGGAGTCAGAGTCAGGTGGAAAAGGGGGGGGGGCACGCCGCGGTCAGTCACCCGGCTGTAGGTCACCGCTAACCCCCTGGCTTTCCCTCCACATTGGTATTTCTGCTGCAATTCCTCTGCAAAGGCACTTAAGTAGCTAAAACTTCCAACTTTGGGGGCCAGTAGCGCCTTTGTAAAAATCACTTTTTTAATGACGCCTCTACAAAGGCATAAGGTAGCACCTTCTCCCAGTATAATTGCCTAAATTTTTACGTTCCAGGTGGATACTGAGAGCAGACCGGAAGAGGGGGGGGGGGCGTAATCACATCTTAAAAGTCACTTGTCACTTTGAATATCCAAATCGCTTCCGTCGGTAATAGTTAATAATATATGACTGACTTTCTTATAGGTTGCTACCGAAGAAGACCGCCTTGAGTTCAGCTTGAGTGCCTGTGTAAACCTCATGGCTGCCGATCTACGGCCAACTACAACCTTCTCTAGGGAAGAGTTCCAGGCCCTTGTCCAGCCATCCTGCAACATCCAGGCCAGGCACGGAAAGACCCAATTGAGCGCCGCTCAGCTGATCAGCGACCGTACAAGACTGGTGCGCTGCCTGGAGGAAAAGGCGAACGCAGCGAGACGTGTCATCTCCGCAGATCTCCAGATTGCGTCTCAGGGGTGTGTGGGCAAGGCTGCCTCGACTGACCTTTGCACAGAGTAATACACACAGAGGCACTACATGTCGCTAACCATGCACATTAGATCACAATCAGTAATTACTGAATCTTCTACTTTCTGTCAAAGTTTCGGGATGATACCGAATCAGCCGAAAACTTAGCAAAACACTTGGAAGGGAGCCAGAAAAGTACTCCATTGACAAGGAGCATTTGGTATTTGTCACTGATGGAGGCTCAAACATCATAAAAGCACTTGATATCTTAAAAATCAAAAGAATTTATTGCATGGACCATTGTCTAAACATTATTTTGAGAAGTGCTTTTAACATGAAAATGGTGGACTTGATTTTTACGGCGAAGAAGGAGAGGAGGTTTTTCATTTGGCGGAACTTGCAATTAAACAAGTCAGGTCTGCAAGGCGCCGCAAGTCGGACAACCTCAGAAAACTGAAAAAAAAACAACACCAGAACAGTCTACCAGTGAGTTTCGACGATAAGTTTCTCGCGTGCCTTGCATGCAAGATATGCTGGCTAATATTGATGAGGTAAGACAACTGCAAGTGTGTGCATTTTTGTAGTCAGCCAGCGCGACATTCGTACCGGTGATTTACAGGAGACGTAGATGCGGGCGGGTTTGCGTACTCGCTGGGTGCCATGGCCCATTAGGGTGTCGGGTAGTTGGAAAATGTACACAAAGATACAGGCCTACGTCCCGTCAACGGCCCGTCACCTCGACTAAGCATACAGGGTTGTACAAATTTCGCTTATTTTCGTCAAAAATACCCTCTAGCGCCTCAACGGTTTGAGCTAAGAGCAAAACGGACAAAATTTTCGTCCACACGGATCTACTTTGATGAGTTACCCCTTAGAAGACAATGACAAGAATTGTTTTAAAAAACGTCATTTTCGGGGCCTGTTGTTTTTGATATTTTAAAAATCCAATTTTTGAGCTGGAATGCTCATCTCCGAACTCGATCTGTCTTTTTATGACACAAAACGACCCTGAAAATCCCAGGTCGCTCGCTCAATTGGTTTTTTGAGTTTTCGTGCGGACAGATACACAGACAGACAGAAAAAGTTTTTTCCGACCAAACGGAGTAATAGGCTTCGCTAATCGCTCAGCCAATAAAGCATTCCGGTAAAGCTGAAATGCAGATGAATGCGGGGAAGATAAAAACGGAAATCGCAATGCTTTAACATGGTGACTTCCGTTTTCTTCTTCCCCGCATTCTTCTGCATTTCAACTTTACCGGAATGCTTTATTAGGGACATAAAACTTCTGCTGTCCGGTAACGGTTTTCATAAAAAATCGAATTTTGTCAGATTGTTATGTAAAAATCAACGTTTTAGTGGTAGTAGATAATCTAGGGACCTTTAAGCCCAAAAGAGGGTGTGGTTCGACCTGTAAAGTGTGGTCTAAGTATTACTCCCTTTAAAATTCTGTGACATGAAGCCCTTCATACGATTTGATAGATCATTTTGTCTTCTTCACGTTGTTTTCGCCACGAAATGCGCCATAGCGTCAAAACGGTACAAGATAGTGCAAAACGGACGAAATTTTCGTCCAAAGATTCTATTTTCACGAGTTACCCATTAGGAAACCATTAAAAATATTTGAAAAAAAATACATTTTGTTGCCCGTGGTTATGGATTTTTTTTGAAGTCAACTTTGGAGCTAGAGTGTGTATCTTCGAACTCGATCTGTCTTTTTATGATACAAAACGACACTGAAATTCCCAGATCGATATCTCAATTCTTCCTCGAGTCATCGTGCGGGCAGTCGGTCAAACAAACATAACTAGGTAGATGTACGCCAGACCACGTCTCGCGTAACAGGCTTCGCGATATCTCACGAAACACTGTTGCGCTGCGACGCGCCTGGCATACATCTACCTAGGCCTACGGCGCTGACACCCGAGTCGGGAAGCGCAAAAATGTACACAAAGATATGGGCCTCTGGCCCGTCAACTTCCCGTCACTTTAACTAAAGTATGCAGGGTTGTACATTTTTCCGCTTATTTCCGTCCAAAACTCCCTGTGGCGCCTAAATGGGTAAAGAAAGAGCCAAATGGACGAAATTTTCGCCCAGAGGCTCTACTTTGATGAGTTACCTGTAAAAAAAAATAATTTAAACAACAGTATTTGTGGGACCTGCGGTTTTGGATTTTTTTTTAAATGCAATTTTTGAGCTGGTATGCTCTTCTTCGAACTCGATCTGTCGTTTTATGTTACAAAACGTCCCTGAAAATCCCAGGTCGCTAGCTCAATAAGGTGTTCCAGGCAATCTAGAACGAAAGTTGGAAAAGAACAAACTCACTGACCTTTCTGTTTCCGCAATGGGTCTGATTGGTCGAGCTAATCACGTGCCTCCGCGGCCTTTCAGGCATGAGAAACTGTCAGATGAGTTACGAGCTCCCCTCCATATTTGAGAGGTTAGGCTCGGACCAAACTACCATGGTAGTTTTTCATACTGGGCAGACGGAAACAGATAAATCAGTGAGTTAG
The DNA here is from genome assembly GCF_000697945.3 of Frankliniella occidentalis. NCBI lineage: Eukaryota > Metazoa > Arthropoda > Insecta > Thysanoptera > Thripidae > Frankliniella > Frankliniella occidentalis. The sequence goes on along the minus strand of NW_026267317.1, from coordinate 135,869 downwards.
TTCCTATTCACTTCAGTTTTGGATAGCCTGGAACACCCTATTCGTTCTCGAGTTATCGTGCGTACAGACACACCGACAGACAGACGCGAAACTTTTTGATCATCACTGGAGTAAATAGGCTTCGCTAATCGCTCAGCCAATGAAACTTTGCCGGTGAGTGGAGTAATGGGCTTCGCTAATCGCTCAGACAACAATACACAAATATTGTTGTGAAAAATTACAGTTGCCAGCAGCACTGACGCAGTGTTGCCTACCTTCTCTAAACTATTCTAGAAACCTAATCGGCCCCGACAAATAACTAGGTAGATGTACGCCAAACTATGTCTCGCGTAACAGGCTTCGCGATATCTCACGAAACACTGTTGCGCTGCGACGCCCCTGGCATACATCTACATAGGCCTGCGGCGCTGACACCCGAGTCGGGTATCGAAAAAATGAACACAAAGATACGGGCCTCCGGCCCGTCAACTTTCCGTCACTTCCACTAAGCATGTAGGGTTGTACATTTTTTCGCCTTTTTTCGTGAAAAACTCCCTGTGGCGCCTAAACGGTTGAAAATAGAGCCAAACGGACGAAATTTTCGCCCAAAGGGCTCTACTTTAATGAGTTACCCCTTAGGAAACATTTTAACAAATATTTTTAAACAAGGTAGATGTACGCCAGACCACGTCTCGCGTAATAGGCTTCGCGATATCTCACGAAAAACTGTTACGCTGCGACGCGCCTGGCATACATCTACCTAGGCCTGCGGCGCTCACACCCGAGTCGGGCCAAAGTCGTGAGTAGGCATTCGGCCCCTAAAAGTCACAAATTGTCTTCCTCGGGGTTTTACTTCAACGAGTTACCCTACCGGAGACCAACATATATCTGAGAAAGAAAATTGAAATGTTTTGCGGTCATTTTCGTGTAGAAAATTCCCTCTGGTGCCTAAACGGTTAAAGATAGAGCCAAATGGACGAAAGCTTTTCCCAAAGAACTTAACTTTGATGACCCCTTAGGAAACAGTAAAAAAATATTTTTAAAATAACTTCATTTTCGGGACCTGTGGTTTTTGATTTTTTTTAAATCTACTTTTCGAGCTAGAATGCTCTTCATCGAACTCGATCTGTCGTTTTATGACGCAAAACGACCCTGAAAATCCCAGGTCGCTAGCTGAATTCGTTGTCGAGTTAATCGTGCGCACAGACAGACACACAGACAGACGCGAAACTTTTTGATCATCACTGGAGTACTAGGCCTCGCTAATCGCTCAGCCAACGAGGAAATCCTTCGTTACATCCACGTAACATTTCACTCACCGGGATTGCATCGCCCAAGTGAATCTACTTTTGATGGGGTCTCGTCGGTTGCAGACATTGATGCGTGGCTCAGGCCTGAGTCCAGTCGATTGCGGACATGGAAGAAAAGAACTGAGGATGATGCGGGAAAAAAGGGATGACGTTTGCGGACATCGCCGGTGCTGCCTCGCGCACGCAGGGTGTGCGTGGCACGACTACAAAATGGTCACGATACCGAAAAGTAACACATAACACTTATTGTCCTCAATGCACACCAACAGCAGCTCTCATGGAGTGACAGCGGAGCGCAACCCAACACGTTCAATACGTTTCTGATTTACTGTATCGAGGTAGGTTTTGTTAGTTCAGGCTTGCTTATTCTATTTTCTAAAAAAGTGATCTGCCTGTGCCATGCCGAACGCTTCCTAACAAAAAATATTGCTTCTGATATCGTGTATTGATTGAGTCAGGTTTGTTAGTGTGGGTTTTCTATATTTTCATCTACAAACAGGAAAGAAATTGCAGGCAGGCATTGCAACTGCAAACAATTTTGAAACAAACACTTAGGAACTAGCGCCTGTTGTTAGGCCCTTTGACAGCCCCGCATCGCACGTGTATCCGCCCAGGGATTTCCGCAATCGACAATTTCCCTTTTGACCCTCAGTCCCTCACAACTCCGTTTCTCCCTACAATATCCGCAATCGACAGTCCACCTGCACATCCCACTGATACGGCCGCAATCGACATACTGTACGTACGCTTCGTTACTGATTTTCTGAATCAGATAAGGTTTGTTTATTTATGTTTTCGCCCCTCGCCCTTAGCCGGTGCTTCCGCTCCTCTCCGCCGGTGGGTCCGCTGACCACCGTGCGTGTCTCTTTCTTCCGTGGGCTTCCCCCCGCGCGCGCTGCAAACGACCACCCGCTCCTTGGCCCTGTGAATCTTAGCTCTCATGAGCATTAGCTCGTGTGAACCTTGGCGCTTGCGACTTTTGACGCTTGTGGACGACGGCGTCGGCGCCACAGTGTTTCGTGAGATATCGCAAAGCCTGTTACGCGAGACGTGGTCTGGCGTACATTTACCTAGTAGTAAACGAATAGTGAACTAATTCATAGTAAACTAATACATAATAGTACCAAGAATAGGACATGAAACTAATTATGATGAATCAAAACTAAAACTTAACTGAATGGACATGGTCTGTACTCGAGACTAGAATGCGGATAAAATACGAGCAATACAAATAGAAAACGCGAAGAACTGGCTGGCTGTACCATGGACCAGACCGATGGACAGCCTCAGACGCACAGTGCAGCAGAAAGCAGGTGGGCTTGCATGAGGGCCAGTCCCTTGGAAGAGGGTGGATAAAATCTGTCCTATTTTTAATACGAGGACATTACATGTCCATGCAGAAAGAAAAATCAAGTTTAAAGATGGACTTAAAACTGACCACTGACACTTAAGGTTTGCACCTTAGGCTTCTTATTTGAAAGTTGAACCGAGCCAACTCAGGAGACAGAAAGGCTTTATGAACATTAGCGAGGTAGTAACTCACACACCAGAGATCAAAATGTCGAGTGAGATACCTCATGAGGGACACATAGACTGATCACACCGTCTTGAAGTCATGCGGGTGCAACATATCGTTGATGCCTAATAGTAGGACGGAAGAGCAAGGATTATTAGAAGGAAATATAGATTTTAAGGTCATTTAACGTCTATTACAGTGCCACCTCTTACACAACAGGTATTACTGAGAGGGCTAACTGATCTAGGAACGGACTCGAAGAGCCTTGCAAAAATGCTGTCTCCAATCAGCAACGCCATCGTACAATGTTCAAAGAACAAGAGGACCGAACTCAAAGCCGACAACGCCAACTGTTAGATAAAAATAACGGGGTAGCTCGCGATGAAAGGGTCAAAGGTCAGACACCATACTTAGAATAAACAGTCCGGAGTGGAGGGCTTAGCGCCGGCGCCGAGATGATGGTCTACGCCATGTAGCGTTTTTGTTCTTCTAAGTTCCGGCCAGCGCTCTTTTAAAATACCCTATTCACATTATTGATTCAACCACTTTCCTTTCATGTGTAGCTGCAGGAGTTGATACAACTTCGGTATCGTATGACACGAGTGGAACTTCTATTATTGCTAGGAAAACTGATGCGCCAGGTAATAAAAGTCAATTCACGCTTATGCACATCTTGAATATCTATTTGTGTTGCAAATTACTGACAGTATTTTATAACCTGATATAGATTCCAATAATAATTATTGTGATGCCAAAACAAATTCACCAACATCTCCTAGGTCGGAGATAAATAGAGAGGGTTTGAATTTGGCCGTTTGCTTCCAACTACTATTTTTGTTGAAGGCCTTCCATTCTTTAATTTATGATCACAGAGAGAACACCAACTAAAATCAAGTTCAATGCTAAGAGACCTCTGTATAATGTGTAAAGTGTGAAATATTCTTCAACCAAGAAGAAAGCAACTAGTCCCTGTGGTCTGGGCTCCCCAAGTGCGAAGGAAATATTTTCTGCAAATTTGGGAGATGGACCAGATACCGCATATTGTGAAAAAAGGAAGCTCTATAATAGACGATCATACTTCTCATATTAGGTTAAGAAATAAAATTTCTATAAACAGGCTAAGAGGCAGGGATTGGCTTCAATTGAAAAATGTTTTCTAATAGAGATACAGCATACCATAAATCTTCACAACCCTATGGAATTTGGATTATATAAGCATATGCCTCGTACTGTACAGTCCAACTACACATTCATATAACCTGTTCTTGCTCTTCAAGAAATGATAACATACTTTCAGAAACGAAACCTTCACCGGATTGAGAAGTTGTTTTGACTTGAGTAAAGTTGCGTACCAACACATTTTCTCATAACGTAGTAAAAGTTCACATACTGCTATTCACCATAATGTCACGGACCCCGTGACATGGTTCATATCTCCCGCTCCTCGCATCAAGCTTCCCGCCCCCTCCAGGGCAGTGACTGCAGCGCTCTAGCTGGGCGGTGGCCGGAAGCGGAAGGAGAGCGGCGGTGACGGGACACTCTCCGTCGACCAGCCGTGCCGGCCGGAGCTGGGCTCCGCGCCCGGCGGCGCTCTCGTCCCGAGCATGGCGGCTCTTGCCTGCTCGGCCCACTTCACCA
>NW_026267317.1:128808-131092 GCF_000697945.3 Frankliniella occidentalis | reverse complement strand
GCGTGCGCTCAGCGTGCGCTCAGCGTGCGTGCGCTCGGGGTGCGCGCGCTCGGGGTGTGTGCGCAGTGCAACCAAATTTAATGTTCCATGTTTTATGTTGGTTAATTTGTATCTATCTGCCTTAGGACGTTGAGGAAATTCTTGCCGAGGACCACAGTGCTAAAGAGGTGCTCAAATACTACCGGATCAAATTGGCGGAATACCACAAAAACCTTGAGAATAACCCAGAAGAATTAAAACCAGTTCTAGGGGAAAGCCAAAGAAACCATGTTACTGGAGCACTTATGAGGAAACTTCTGCACCACTGCCCACAACCTCGGCACCAGAACTACCCCATTTTAACTCGCAAATTGGTTGATGTGTTTCCTACTGAATCAGAGGTAAGCTTTATTCCATATTACTGATGTGAATAAATGCAAAACCTTTATTAACAAGATATCATTATTCTGCAGCAAACGTATTACATTCATGTTAAGGGATCCCGTCCTTCAGGCAAGTTCGTTTCAAAAGTGAGGAATCTTCAAACAGATGAACGAAACGCCGCATTAGCAGCTGGGGCTATCGTCGTGCAGAGTCCACAAGTTACTTTGCAAACCTCTGGACTTCAAGACATACTTAAATTACGTAAGTTCTATATTCATTTGGGAAATACAACGGTGTTGAAGTATATTATAACTTACTTGTCCTCTAAGAATAAAGTTTTTTTTTTTGTTATACAGCTATTACTGAAGAGGTGAAGGGGGCAAAAGTTTGGCTTCAGAACGGACGGAGTCCCTGGCCAAAGGTAGTCACCGAGTGGGTGAAGACTGCTCCACTTCGTTTTAAATTCGTTTTTTTTGACAAGGAGAGCGTATTCATCAATTCGTACCTGAAGGAATGGCCTGTCTTGAATCACAAATCCGGCCATGAGCTTGTAAGTATTGACCATCAAATGTTACGTAACGTATCTACTTTTTTTCTGGACTTTAATCAATTTCAACGTTTGCTTCTTAGGTGTTAGAGGACTTCAAGTTACTTTATCCTGGTGCGGCAGAGCGGCTTTTTAGTCGCTGGGATCTCTTTGAAAAGAGGACTGTAGACCTCATAAAATCAGATGTCAAGGATAAGATCACCAAGTCAACCTTCACTGCTGATTACACCACAAACCTAAACATAAGTAAGTGTTTTTTTTGTTTTTTTTCTTATCTGGCCTTTACTTAATGCAACTTGTAGTCTTAATGAACTTGTGCCATTTTTACAGACAGCCGTGCAAGCCTGATTCTTTATGCGATACCAGCGATTCGCCCCTCCCAAAAACCCAACGGAAAGAAAATTTCCATGGATGATGCAAGGAACAACTTCATCATACATGTAAAGGTAAGAGTATTTGCCTTACTGCCTTTGAAGTGCACAATGCTACTTTATTGTCCATCTTCGCTATTTACAACGTTTTGTATTGTTTGCAGGTTTCATCTGACGTGAAACAAGCCGTATTAACAAGACGGCTTGAACTCTGTGGACCTGAAGGTGGTGGTGCGCCACTTATAGTGCTCGTGGGTTCTGCGCTCAATGATATCAAGAGTGCATACGTGTCGGTGGCAGGCCATCTTTTCCGTGTAGAGGGGGTTGTTGAGGCACTGGATTTAGCTTTTAAGGTTTTTCAAACCTGGCACATCCCATACCCAGTCAACAGCAGTCACATCTGGATAATTATTCAAAGAGGTATATTGGGATCAAAACTTCCGCCGATGACAAATGCAATATTAATCAAAGTTGGTTAAACGCTTACCAAGTCTAGGAAGCAATTTTTGAATTTTCTATCCAAGAAAAATAGTTTGTGAAGCTATGGGCACCAAATTTTCTCATTTAGCTTGTCGTATTTTGTGCTGTTTCGTAACTGATGGTTTTTTAACCTTAAATATCTATTTTCTTTGCATACTGAAACTTTGAAGTATGTTACTTACAGCTGGTTTTCAGCTTCAAATTATTTGATTGTATTTTGTCTTGTATGGTCACTGTTCTGTTCTTTATAACAGTGTAAGTGTGCCATTTGTTGGTTTACAATTTAATTGTTAACTTTGCTGGTTTTTTTGCTGGCTATACAAAGCTGACGAAATGGTGCTGTGTCCCTGTTGTGAAGAGGACTTTCACAACATAGTGTCATTTCGGCCTCACCTTCGTTTTTTTCACAATGATCCCGTTAACCTACTTTGCAAACACTGTAATGTGTCATATCGTACTGTTTTGTCCTTTGTAAATCATGTTCCTCGGCACATTAATGCTCAGGTAAATCTTAATGTTCAAC
>NW_026267317.1:123534-128758 GCF_000697945.3 Frankliniella occidentalis | reverse complement strand
GGCTGATTCATAGTACAATATGCAAAAATTGTGTAATATTTGGTGGAAACAAGTACGCGTATGGAATTCCGCTTTGAATTGTATCGTATTCACTGCTTTCCCTTAGTTTTACGACAAAGTCGTGAAGTTCGGGAGGGAGAGTGGGGAAGGGCGGGGTGAGGGGAGGAGGGGGTTCATGCCTGGAACAGGTAAGGTAACCGAGGGAACTCAAAAGCACCGAACAAAGTTTTTTTTTCAAAGACAATACTTTAGTATGACAACGTTTTAAAATGTTTTATTTAATTTAAACTCGTTATGATAAAGTTTTTCCATTATCAAGAGACTAGATTTCAAGACATTTGGAGTCCCCAATGCAGTTTGTTTTTTGCTAGAAGGTTGGTAGCTCCCTCGTGAAATGTCGGGACCGTGGGCCTGTGCTCGACACAGAATCAAAGGTCAAGAGTTTGGTTCAGTATAGTTCAGTTCTAGTTCTGTTTTGATCTGTTGCCTCTCCCAACAACCGGACAAGGCATGCCGGTCCGGCATTAACCTCCTCGACTGTTGTATTGTTCACATTTGCTAAAATGGGTAAATGGGGAAAATTTACTAGGAAGTACCTCCCAAAGTGGGAGGGTTACAGGGTAAGTCCATTGTTCCGCAACTATAACCTAATTCATGTGTCGAGCCAAAACATTTTTGATGACACTGAATTGTGAATGTTATTTTCATAGGGTGGCTTCAAAGGGCCAGTGACTAGGAAATTTTGAAAGGCAAACAAGAAGCATACTGCAGGTATTGTGACTCCTATTTGAGGCCTCACCATAAAGACTTGATTGATCATGCCCTTAGCGACAAACACAAGAAAAATGCAGGTGCCGTCCCCTCTCACAAGGGAAGCAACCAGGGGACTCTCCTGTCACATGGTAAGTTTGAGGTTAAAAGGCTTGATGTAACTAACATTCCATTAAAAATTTTATTTTCGTGTGTGTAGGTTTCAAAGTAAAATCAGAGGCATCAAAAGTGTTAGATCTGAAACTTGCTGCGCATGTTGCATGCCACTCAAGCGTTAAAACGATTGATCACCTGGGTGAGCTTCTGAAGTGTGTAGCAAAAGGCAGCACCGCGATGGAGCAGCTCCGTTTGCACAGAACGAAGTGCGGCAAGTATATTTGTAAAGTTTTGGCACCATCTATACTGAAAGACATTATAGCGGACATCGGAGATGAGTAATACTCAATTATTGTTGATGCTACAGCAGACAAGACAACTGTGAAATATATGGCAGTGATGGTGAAGTACTTTAGCTACACTACAGAGAGACTGATTGTCGACCTGCTCGGTCTCTTTGAGTTGACGCGCGCCACTACAGATCTTGTTTATAAAGGTTTCGAAGAGTTCATGAATAAAATTGGACTACCTCGGTGAAATGATTGGAGATTTGGTTCCAAAGAACAATCCTGTTTGGAGGTTTTATATCTTACTTCGTGAGATTCTTGAAATAGTTCTGTCACCAACAGTATCACCGGGGGTCTGTGATTACTTGAGAGTTCTCGTTGCAGAGCACCATGAACTTTATCGAAGATATTTTGGTCATCTCAAACCAAAACATCACTTTCTGACTCATTACCCCTGGGTCATGGAGAGAAACGGATCCCTGCTTCCCCTGTCTGCTTTTTTGTCAGAACGAAATCACCGAAAAAGGGAAAATGTATGCCAAATCTCGTATGTCCCGAGTAAACTTTGCATTGTCCGTTGCCATAAAATACCAGCTACACTACACTGTTAAAAAAATTGCTGTAAATTTACAGCGAAAATGTGATTAATTTTGTTAGCAGCATATACTGTATTTTTACAGGCCTTACTGTAAAAAAGCAGCGTTAATGAAAATGTCGGAAACAAAGTTCCCGACCAAAAGCAGTTACTTTTGTTTTGCTCCTGTAAAAAAAAATTGTAATAATACAAGTGTCCTGTTTTGGAACAAAATGTGCTGCTTACAAAATTAACTTCTCTTTTCTTGTAAATGTACAGCAAAGTAATACGTAGTAGTTTTTGTTGTGGGCCACTGTGGGCCGAATATCACGAAGTTTCGAGAGTGTTCAAATGAAAACAACATTTCTGTTACATTACAGGAGTGTCAATCAGGCAGTAAGTCGTTAGGTGACAGTTATTTTTAACAGTGTATTGTGAACGTTAAATGCGCAAGGAAAGTGTTCTAAATATGAGACTGTCAATGACAAAAGTTAATCGTTGTCCTGTGTTTTCTTCGAGGCACTCGGCGTCATTTTCACATCTGCTAGAAATTGATATAAATCATGTTGTAAATGCTCCAGCAACCATTTCTGTGCATGGTACGCTCTATTCTATAGGAATGGTACTTTTTACCGATGTTGATGATTTCTTCCTAACGTTTGGCAAAATTGTCCATATTCTTCATATTCTTCTTAACTGTGTAGATAACATTACTTTCGTCCTTTAATTAATGAGAACAATCTCGTACGAGAACCATATTTGTGGTTACGAGGTTCAACAATCTGATAATTGGATGGCATTGCCGCACTCTGAATGTATTGATCACGTGCCCCTATGGCCGCGCTTCTCTATCAGTGACGGAAAAACCATTGTTTCCTTGCGCCATAATGTGTAGAAATTAAGTAAAACACTGTGCTTTGTAAATTTGAAACTTTTTGTATGCTCTTGAAAAGTTTATGATTAAAAAATATGATGAACTATTTTGATGTTTAGTTCTGCTGTAGTGTCCTACCTTTAGTCACCCACTGCAAATTTCCCCACTTGCAGATTTCCAAAAGTCACCGATATATTTTTCGCATTTAATAAAAGGCATTATCTGGGGAGAGTTTTTAACCTGCACTACCCACAACAGAGTGGTATTAAGGGGAGTGGAAGCTTTGCCAATGTGCAGCGATAATATGCACTAAGTGGCCCAGATTGACACTTTTGGCAGAGGAGGGAAAAGTGCCCCGCAGTGAACCCCCTCCCCCTCGACAATACAGTAAAGTGTCGGAAACACAACAGTTGAGTAAAACAGACGTTAAAGTCCGGCTTGTTCACCATTACTTGTCCTTATTCCCTGCGCTGGAGTGCTTGATTCAAAGCTAAGTAAGCCCATGACCTGTGCTCGGACATATTTCTTGAATCAAGGTTCAGCAGTTTAATACCTGTCAACAAGAAAATTGCGACATTCGTTCAAAGCAAAATGCATTCATTCGCGTCTGATCACGTTTCCATTCAATACAAATCTGGTATTAAATTAATGCCCTGTGATTCAATGCACAAAATGAGTTCAAATCAAGTACTTTCCGTCCCAGAACTTTCTAGTACATTTTGTGCTTGAAACAAGTCCGAATTCCTTATTTTAAGAACATATTTTTCTGGGTGCGGATAAGCTTCTCGCCTTTCATGAGCACGGGTGCATCGCTGCAGACAACCTGCGGCGCACCGGCGCCATCAGCGTGCTGTCGCGGTGTGCGTCCGCCAGCACGGCGTCGACCGAAGCCACGACGGCCTCTGTCTCCCGGTGACCCGACCGGCCCACGCACCTGCGCAGCTTGATGCAGCTGATGCAGGTGAGTCCGTCTCCCGGCAGCTGCAGGCTGATGCGTGGGTGCGGGCTCTTAGGCACATCGGTATTATCAGAGGAGAAACAGCGCGGCGTTGCGTTCGATTGTTGATGTTAGTTTCTCACTCGACGCGCGAGTCCGATCGTTTCTGCACCATGTCGTCCCGGCGGCGCCGCCCGCGCCGGCGCGGTGATGCGGCAGAGAGCTTCCATGCACCTAGAAAACGGCGTTCTTGATTCAAGACCAGTACAGTACTTGATTATTGTGTCTTATTTTCGTACTTGTTTTAATGCCTGATAGACATTGATAGCTAGAGCATTTACCGATTGAAATATTTAGAACTGTCTGGCCTTGAATCTATACCAATCCCACTCCGTCCGTCCATGATTAGAGTTTCATAACAAAAATCGACGCCGATAACGGGAGGCGAACGCGTGCCACCGGCGCAGCTCTCCGCATCGGTATGCGCTCGGCTGACCGTCGTTCCGGGTGACGTCGTGACGTATAGCAACCTTAGCCGAGCCACGACGAGCCGCGTCCGGGCCAGCAGAGCCGAGCCCTGCCGCCGCATTGCCTGGTCGACGTGACGTCACACTTAATAACTTGATCCCGACAGCGTATCCGAATGCCAATTTCAATAAGATCAGCAATACGTATGTGCACGGAAACAGCGTCTTGAGTTTTTGTCTCTTTCGCAAGCGTGAAAAAAGTTCACACAGGGGGAAGGCGGTTTGTAACGTTATTCGTGCGTGTTTGAATTTCCAAAATGGGCGATTTAGAAGTGGACCTGGAATTACGAGAAGCCTTGCAGAGCTGGCGCCTCTCACACCTGATCGCCGTTTGTGAAGGTACGTTTACTCTCGCAACGTAGGCTAGGTTTGAGGTTAGGTTATTGACATAAAACACGTGTTTCGTGAGGTTATATTTCTGATTAACCTTGTCGCAGAAAGAACTTCTGATATTTTCCTGTTCTCTATTTTAATATTTTACAATTTCTTTCACATCTAGCAAAACGATTTTCTTTGGACGCTCTTCTTGAGATAGACGCTGTTGAGCAGCTGGAGTGCATTACTCAGTATGAGGGAGAGCAGTGGCGGCTTTTAAGAAATATCAGAGAGCGTCGAAAGGTACAGTATGTCTCCTTATTTCTATGTAATATTGCTGCAGTGTTTGAAATTTATTGACAGCGGTGCACAGATTCATTTGAGTCGGGTTGGGGGGGGGGTGAATTTTTCGGTTGCTCGCCCGCACGCTTTGTTGCTACTACTGTTTCTATGTTCTTGCAACATTTGTATCTTTGACAAATGCCCCTGTTTTACTGTTCAGTTGGAGAGTCCAGTTCAGACACCGGCGCCTAGTGTAGCTGCAGTTCCTCAGCCAGTACCAAGTACATCAGCCAACCCAGCTGCAGCTGCCAGTGACCCCTTGAATGTGCCAGGTCCAAGTTCACGTCCGGACGTCTCTTCGAGGTCCAATGCAAGGAAGAGAAAGTCGGACGAAGCTGGGCCCTCAAACTCTGTTTCAAAGAAGATAATATCCACCCTCGGACAGGAAGATATATTTCGAAATCTGGTGAGTCACCATTACTTAGTTTTTGATTTCTATATGTTAGGTTGACCTGTCGTTGAATGTCGTCTGCGCGACCCCCCAACCACTGCCACCAAACC
>NW_026267317.1:120710-121928 GCF_000697945.3 Frankliniella occidentalis | reverse complement strand
CCCCCTCCCTCCCAATAGGACGAATGGACATTCGCCGCGGCGCACCGGCGAAACTCAAGATTAACCAGTGGCATTGGAGAATCTTGAGTTTCGCCAGTGAAAGGCCGATAAAAAAACAAACAAAACCATCATAGTGGACATTCGCCTCTAAAACTGGAGAATTCGGGCTTTCGCTGGCGAAAGTCGGACTTTCGCTAACATCGGACTTTCGCCCTGACATATATATCAAAGAAAGATATTTACTTGAACCTGTGGATCTAGCGAGGAAGCGGTGTCGGTGTCTGTTTTCATGGTAACTTGAAGTCTTTCATTGTGACGCAGGCTGAAAATTTAAAATAAAGTAACACAACAATTAAAAACATTTTGAGCAAAAAAATAAAAAGAAGATACATGGAAGGAGAGAAAGTTTAACACACCTTTTCAGCAACACAATGGTCGCCTCTGGTAATTTCAAAGAATTCTCCAAATAGACAGTTTCATCTTTTAACCTCCAGAATTTCTGTCGTAGTGCTCCTGGTTTCCGGTTCGGTGCGTCGAAACACTACATAAACAAGAAGCCCAGACAATGACAAATAAATATGATGTTAAAAAGATATACTCATCCTTTACGTCTTACCCTATTTGGCCCAATAAATTTATAGGTAGGTAAATAGTGCAAGGAAAAAGTAAGTAAATTAATTTGCTAAATGGAGATGGGATGTTAAAAAAATTAAAATAGAGAAAAATATAGCAATATGTCATGAAAATAATGAAAACTAACTTTTTCTACACTAGACCAGAAGGCATCTTCGCACTGAAGGAATACATCTAGATTATCGACCACAGCATTGATAATCCTCGTCTCCTCCTGTAGTGAGTACTTCGGTTTCGTCTACCTATAAAAGAAAAAAAAACGGAGATGTTATACCAAATGAAATGCTTCTGTGCCAAGGAATAAACTCGGTTTTAGGGCTTCATCAGCTTAAGGCTCTTAAAATCTCTACCAGAGGGAAACATGCCCCTCCCCCCCCCCTCGCTTGTCCCCCTTTAAGGCGGGTTCGCGATCACTCTCCCGCACACAAAACGTGTTTTCTTAAGCTAGAGGCCCATTTACGATCGCTTTGGCTTAGGGGCAGACTTTCCTGGGCCAATTCCGGTCACCGCTACGGAATAGCTTATAGCAATAGACTAAAAGTTACTATCAGCAGTAATTGCAAAAACTATCAGCTCGCTATATAT
>NW_026267317.1:118601-120660 GCF_000697945.3 Frankliniella occidentalis | reverse complement strand
TAATTATTATTGTTTGTTTTATCAACATTTAATTTACATTGAACTTACCTGCGTACTTGCATACTTGACTTCATTGCTCCTTGCTTTTCTTCTTGCAATAAATAAACTGTGCACTCTTTCATCAAATGTTTTGTTTTGTTCACGGGATTCTAAGGGGTTTCAAAGGAAAGGGACCCACATAGTTGCTCCTGAAACCAACCATCAGTCTAGCCTTCACCCTAACTTATTAGGACCGTGACAATAAATCCTTTGAATTTTTCCCAAAAGAAACAGCAAAGCTTTTCTTTTCTTCATACGTTTTGAGCAACAGAAAGTAGGAAAGCCTACAAAAAATTACCAGTAAAATCCAGAAAGATACGAACTGATTTGTAGCATACAAGCGGCATAGTTGCATGAAATCGCCAAAACAATTGCAAAGAATTCCTGTTGAATAAAAATATACAGTCATGGACATTTATAACATAACATCTTAAAAAATAATTACACTAGATTAGAAATTAAGATCACAAAATTCATAACACCCAAGGTCTCCATGAGAAATGCAGCAGTCTTGTAGCAATAGCAATTGCTCTGGCATCACAAAAATATACTTGCCAGGAACAATATCTGTCTTGCACAAAATTTTCTGGTATGTGTAATGGTACTAATGCCTTACATTACAATAATGTGATAAGTACAAAAGTAACACAGCAATTTGAGGAAACAAGAGTACATGGGAATCGACCAACTGAGAACACATTTGCTCTGTTGTGGCATCTATCTACTAACCGCTGAAAAGAGACCTTGGAGTTAGAGAGTGCTTGAGGAAAAAATTAACAAATATACTTCAGATGAGTCGGAGGGAAGGGAGGAAGGCCGTTTCTTTAGTATTGAAGGGATAAGGTTGCGTGCTACAAATATTTTTCCCAAGAAGCAATGGCTTAGCAAAACATATTTTTTGTGGAAAATAAAAGCTGTGGCCAAGAAAATGAAAAACATGAAAACATTTGTGAACAGTAATGATTGCATGAAAGTCATAGATAGAGGGAGCTGAGCACCCTTCCTTTTCAGTTTTGAAATGAGCCTGGTGCTTGATGGGTTGTGGGTAGCCTCTTCAAGGGTGATCTCAAGGGTGATTTTGGCACACTGCTCATAACTCTGCCTACTATGTCTTCTAAGTGAGATGTGTAATATATTGCTGTAGCCAACTTTTTTCCAGTTAGTTTTTCGCCATCAAAGCTTTACCTCGTTCCTTTTCTAAATTCCCATTTACTATCCTCACATTTTCTCCTATTTGTAAAAATGCATTCAGTTCTCTCTTTAATTTTTCTGCCTTTTCCTTCCAACTCACTACTGCGGCTTTCTCGTCGACAATCCACTTGTCCTGCATTCTCTGACGTGTCTTTTCAGCAGCCTCTCCTTGCATCTTCTGAATTCTGAACCGTTATCTCATCTTCCAACTCTTTTCTTGGCCTCCAGTTTTAGGTATTTGTTTTCTGGCTCCTTTCTTATGCTCTTCTCTTTCTGAATCTGTTCTTCCAGCTTTCTAATGATCTCTTCTTTTTCCCTCCCTCCGCTCACCTCTTCCTTCAACTCGCAGATTTGATTGTAGTATAGTCCTTTAGGATCGCAGCGTCAAGAATATGCTTCTTAACCAACTTTTCCTCAGTGTTCCGAATTTCGTCATCCTCCTAGGTAACAGAAATTAATATCAGAATGCAGAAGAACAGAAAAAATTCCAAGAAACCACGCTTTAATATGTACACTTTAAAACCAAGTGAGGTGAGGACCATGTACACACAAGGAACAGTGTGCCTGCAGGCACGCCCGACCAAGTGTGTACCTACCAGGTGGACTGTTACAACAGTCGACCAAGGCAGGCGTACACTTGTAACAGTCGACCTGTTTGACACTTGGTTTTACAGTGTATATGTTAGGGCAAAAGTCCGAATTCCCCAGTTTTTGCGGCCAATGTCCAAAATTTCAATTGTATTTAATTTAAACGGACATTCGCCAATATCTCTTGGTGAATGTTGAGATTCGCCGGTTGGTGCAGCGCAAGTGCGAAAGTCCGAAAAGG
>NW_026267317.1:91454-114471 GCF_000697945.3 Frankliniella occidentalis | reverse complement strand
CGCGGACACGGCGAGCCAAACCCCATGTCTGTCCGACCATTACTGCGGCCGTGAACTGCTACACAACCTTGCGCGGCGGGGTCCAGGCGCTCTAAAGCCTCTTCTCCAGGGCGCCCTTCTCTCATGGTTCTAGATAGAAAACTGGTGATAGTAAGGAAGTCTTTTCTTCGACATACAGGGCGGATGCGGCCCATTCCTGGCGCCTCTGCTGCACCCTGGTTGTACAAAAATCCATTATACTTGTTGCTACAATGGCATAATATAACGGGCGATATCTTTAACTCAAGTATTTAAAAACATTTTAGTAAAACGTATGTACATGCTTGGCACAAGCCAGTGTTGTAGGGCTCTGCCGATTACAAGTCCCCTTCGGGCTCGGGAAGTCCCTTCGCCGAGCTCGGGTCAAGCGGAGATCCCACTTCCCACTCAGCCCGGGAAGACCCGAACGGAGCGCTCGGTCCCACCGCCGGGCGCGCTCGGGCGGCTCGGGAGGACCTGCTCCGCCGCGATTTGTGGCTCCGTATCAAGACGTGTACCACATGTACCCCCGCTACCCCTACCAATCCTACCATCGTCACCCCTACCCCCCACATCAAGAAGCCTCCCTCCAGTTGCTTCAACAGCAACGTAACCGAAGTAGCAAAGTAACCGAAATCCAGGGGGTGATTGAGCAGCGGCAATAGCAAGAAGATCAACAAAAGGGCCAAAAGCGCAAGGCGCAAAATGTAAGTTCTTAGTTTTTAGCCCGCCCTTCTGCTTTGAAAAAGCTATTCAGCGGGCTTATGCAAACGACCTCGTGTCTGTCTGTCTGTCTGTCTGTCTGTGTGTCTGTTCCACTAGAAGGAGATGTGATAGAGACTTGAAATTTTCAGAGTATCTTTAGGTTCACTCCTAGAGAACGAAACGCCTACGGCAAATCCTGGCAACCACCCCTAAAGGGCTAAAAGAGGGTATCAGAGAAAATAAGGTAGGTCAAAAAAGTCAGAAAAAAAAATATTTTTTTTAATGATCTCCTAAGGGGTAACTCATCGAAGTAGAGCCCTATGGGTAACTTGCAAAAGTAGAGCCCTTGGGGCGAAAATTTCGTACGTTTGGCTCTATCTTTAACCGTTTAGGCGCTAGAGGGTCTTGTTTGACGAAAATAAGTTAAAAATTGCTGTAGTGAACAATTAAATGTAAAAGAAGGCCTTAAACTGCAAAAGAGGTAAGAAACTCCCTCCCCCCACCCCAAAAAACGTTTCCTTAGCAGAAAGGTGGGTTTTAGTCGCGGTGTTTCACCGTTACATCCCTTTCTTGTGTCTACGGGGCAAATTTTAGGGACGACGGGCTTTGCGGGCCGAAGGCCTGTTACATCATTTGATTATGTTCTACAGCAAATCGCGTGACAGAAATGGTCGGGCCGCAGGCCCGACCATCGCCGCCGGCAGGCCAAGCAGGCCCGGCCCCTGCCGAACGGAGTTGCCGGCGCAGCGAAGCGAAGCTGGCAACTTCGTTTGGCGAAAGGGCGGGCCTGCTTGTTCTTCTTTCTTGTGATGTGCACTCTGCTTGTTACTCATACATGTTCATTTTGTTTCAGACTGAACCACACCGAGTATGGCCCCCACAAGCGGGGGCGTGGCGGGTATGGCGGTGGGCGTGGCGCGGCGGCCAAGGCATGGCCTGCTGATTGATGTCCTTTTTTTCATTTTTTAAGTTAAAGTCCAGTATGGATTTTTAAGTCATTTATTTTTAAAGCAGTATGACTGTTAGGGCGAAAGTCCGAATTCTTCAGTTTAAGCGGCGAATGTCCAAAATTACAATTGTATTTAATTTAAACGGACATTCGCCAGTAGTTTTCGCGTTTATCTTGGTTCATCTTTTGAACGAATGTAATTTTGAATCTTGCTGGATGGAGGTGCAACCGTCGGTTGGCTCTTGGCTTCAGTGCATAGACTAGGCAGCCTATTTCGGTATTGCTGTTGTTTCTCACCTTTCTTTTCCTAGTCTTAGTACTGTGTTATGCTTTTCGCGAGGCTTTTCGCAACATAATCGTGTATTTTTGTGGCCAAACCTCCCTATACTCCAACGGCTAACCTATCTTTCGGATGTCGTGCTCTCTTATGCATATGTTCAAATTAAGAAAGTGTTTATGGTAAATCTTATATTTTGATCAACAAAAGTTTGTCTCAATCCTGTTCACGATTTGATTTACGAGGGCCAATCTTATGAATCTGAAATTTTCAATTCTTGAACTCAAGTTCTCTTCCACCTCATTTATAAATTCCAGAACGTTTGGTTTTTCTGCACGCAAGGAGAGTGAAACTCTAGATGAGATGAAGAGGAGGAGGGAGAATCGTGCCGTGAAAAAAGGAAAGCTTTCATGCAGAGAACCCACACAAATCTGCCTTGGAACAGCGTGAAATGATGAAAGGGCTGCAATCATCTGGAAAACCCAGTCAACAAAGCAGCTACCATTTACTTTCGGGAGGCATTGGGGATGATCCTATGGGAATCCTTCACAAGTACTACTGGGACGTCCCGAAAGTACATGCCACGGAGTTCTTCAGGATGTGCTTGGCAGCATGTCCTAATTCACATCCCGGATAGGATCTAATTGGGAGGCACTTGTGATTGGATGTACTGAGAAGTTACTCCTCAGGACATACCAACAGTGGAGCTCCGAAGGGATGTCCCACCGAGGTGCTACTTAGCATGTCCCCAGACAGAACATACCATCCCAGTACCTCCTTAGGTGGACCTGCTCATCTGCTGCTAGGGATGTCCCACCGAGGTGCTACTTAGTACGTTCCCAGACAGGACATACCATCCAAGTACCTCCTTAGGTGGACCTGCCAATGTGCTGCTAGGGGCGCAACAGTGGGGTTCTACCCAGCATGTTTTAGTAAAGACATCACACGTGGGAGCTACCACAGAATGTCCCGACGATACTGCCCCGAAGGGCATCCTTTAAAGGTTCTGCTTAGTATGTTCTCGAGCGAATAGAATTTTATGTAGCTACCAATTTCTGACGGCTTATTTAAGCAAAAGTGGTAATTGGGTGTATTGTTTTGCTAAATGAGAACAAAAGTTCACACTGGAGTGTAGCTGTGTAAGTTAGGATGTTTTTAAAATTTAAATAGGATAAAAGTTGGAAGGGGAGTGGGAAACGAACTAAATAAACAGAATATAATTTCAAAAAATGCAAAATAAAAGGTTAGTAGCAGTATTATAATTTGCGCCTACGCCAAGTCGGCGCGACCTCATCGCAACCCAGTAACGTCCTGGGGAGGTCCCTAGGTGGTCCCCGGGAGGTCTGGGCGGTGCCCGGCACCCCGTGGCATGACATCCTGTTCCTCAAGCCATCCTCCCATCTCGTCTCCGTGGCCCAGTGGGCAGCGTGGGCGGCCAGTAACCCCACAATGAATGAAATTAAATCCACCTGCCATCTATACTATCTACTATCTATCTACCTTGACCGAGTGGTTGTGCACCCGCTTCTCCTTCTTCGCCACCTTCATTTCGCCCTACTCCTTCTCCTGGGTCATCTTCTCCTTCTGCTCTCATATCTGCTTCCATTTCTTGTTGAGTGAAGTCTAATCAGTGTACCTGACCTGACTGGGTTTGGCGAAGTGCAGTGAGTATTGTAGGTGTAGACTGTTTTGGAATCGCAAAACACACTCCCCAAACTCCCCTTCCCCTGGCCCAGCGTCAGCCAGCGCCTTGCCTGCAGTCGGCGGTGGCTGCCCGGCTCGGTCAGACGGCTGCGGCTGGACCGACAATCGAGCCGGCGTTCGGCAGCGCATAGTGTTGTCTCACTCCCACACCGCCTGTCAGCCGATCACGGCTGCTGGGCAGCCGCCTCAGTCAGCCGAGCGGTCCGAAAGTCCGAATATAGTTACCTCCCGCTTGGACTTTGGGGCAAGGAAAGAACAGGAAAAAAGAATTTAAAAAAAAATAAAATCATATGTGATAGACGTAATTTCATAAAACCAACGTTATTTTCCAAATTAATTAAGTTAAAGATGGTCAAAATACCTTCTTCGATTCGACTGTGTGAGCCACGTCCTTCGCGAAAAAGTCCTTGGACTCCTGGGCGTCAGCCACTTTGCCCTGAGCAAGTGATAATAGCTTGGACTGTAGGGCAAGGAAAGAACAGAAAGAACGGATTAAAAAAAAATAACCATATGTGATAGACGTAATTTAATTTCCAAATTTATTGAGTTAAAGATGGTCAAAATGCCTTCTTCGATTCGACCGTGGGAGCCACGTCCTCCGCGAATAAGTCCTCGGACTCCTGGGCGTCTGCCACTTTGCCCTGAATAAGTGAAAATGGAGATTTTTTTTTAAATGTACACAAATATAATCTGCAAAGTTATGGTGGCACAACTTGACGCACCTCTGTTTCGGATCCACTCTCCTCCTCCTCCGAGCTGGCCTCTGATTCCGCGGCGGGAATGAGGTCTTCATAGGACTAGCTCGAATCGCTGTCGGGATGCTCCAACGATTTTTGGCGGCCAAGGCCCTTAGGCCCGTCGTCGTCGGAATCTGTGTAATACCTCTAACTCTGTGGCAGCAGCCAGCCCCTCCGATAGCAACCGACCCCAATAATCAGCACTGTAGATCAGGAGGGAGGGGGAAGGGTTGTGACGTCATCTCGCGGGTGCATAATACAACAATTGTTAATTTAATTCTAGTGCAAAAGATTACCTTTGACTGCCAAAAACAGTTCTAGAGGTAAGGGAGAGCGGGGTACCATGATCCCTTTTTTGTTTTAGGCCTACTCTCCCCTATAGTGGTAGATGGCAGCTGGATCATGGGCTCAGGTGGGAGGTATGTCTCTTAGATACAAAATGCTTAGGAAATAATATCTCTCAATCAAACCATTTCTGAGCTGGGGATAAAATATTGGGACCCTGCATTATGTTCATGGTACCCCACCTATGGGGTACGATGATCAGTAGGTGGGGTACGATGATCATGCATATTTGTGTCCTAGATAGACACCCAAAAAATCCGAAAAAAAATCTTTGAAACTCAGCGAAGGGATTTATGACAATGTCATTGCCAGGGAATCCTGTGGGAAGCGGCCCTTTTCTAGACAGCGCCTAGGAAACGTGTGACCCCACAGCCGCTAGCGTCAAAACCTAATTTTGTTAAAATCAAAATCTGGTTAATGATTTGGATTCAGCTCGTCGAAAGAAAACGAAAGTGTCTTACACGCCGAGACGATCGGAGGCAAAATGCCAGTTATTGACGTTCAAAGTGACAATAAGTGCCAAAAATGACCTACCCCTATAAAAATGAAACGAGTGCGGTGGGAGTGCGTGGCGAGTGCGAGTCGAGTGCGAGTCGAGTGCGGCAGCGAGTGCGAGGCGAGTGCGAGTCGAGTGCGAGGTGAGTGCGAGGCGAGTGCGTCGCGAGTGCGCCGCGAGTGCGTCGCGGGTGCGGTGCGGTCGGCAGTCGGTAGCAAGGAAAAGACGGTGGCGGGGGGAGGGAGGGACAGCATCGGGGAATGTCCGGGAATGCCCGCCTGTTTTGCCTAATCGCCATCGCTCCTCCGCGCCTGCGAGACTCAGGGTAGGCCACCCCTCAGTACACGCATGCACTTCAGGCAAAATGTTGCCTACTTGTCAGGCGCCATGGGAGCTTGCATACGCAACGGCGAATGAAGGACATACTTTCTGGATGATTCCCAGTCGCAAGTCGCAAGTCGGAAATCGGAAACCACGAGTCGCAAGTCGGAAATCGCTGACTGGATAACTTCCAGTTTAAACGTACGACACGATCGCGGTGCCGGCGGTGCCTCTGCGCGCGCAGGTGAGATCACGTGACGTTTTTCGTCATGTATGTTTTGTTTTCGCTTTGCTCAGCACAGCAGACAACCAACGGACAACTAAGCCGACCCGTCTCGACGCAGTACTTATCTTTTTATATATTTTATTATTATAAAACACGTTGATTACACTTCATTGGTCGTCCTGATTCCATTTTCATTTTTGCCAATACGAACGTACTTGATGTGGTCTACCTGGGGTTATCTACGGGTCTCTGACCTATGTTGCTTAGATTACTTTAACCTATACCAAACTTGAGTGAAACGCTACGAATTTCAAGCTGATTGTAGTTTATTTATGACAAACGCTCTACTGACCTCTGGGGAAACAAAACGACTGGCTCCTGAACCATGATTTTGCTGCCTCAGGCTTTGACATGGCATGTGTGAGGACTGGAAACATTAATAATTAATTGTCTTGTGCTTTCAGGTAATCATGCTTGCCCAGATTTGTTTTGGGTGTGCCCATCACTCAAAGACACATTCCACAGGGACAGGATCACAATGCTAGTGAAGAAGACTTAAGATCACGGTCAACAATATCAGCAAATGCAGCTGATCGTCAAAATCAAGAAGTCTCCCTTTGATTGAGAGGTTAGCTACATTTACAATGTTTTGTATCATCATCTATTGTTATTTAAACCAGTGCATTGTTATTCTAAATGTCTCTCCATTGTTTCAGACACCAGAGCTGCAATGCACAAGTACATTGTCACAACGAGTCCAGGAGGACCAAGCGATTCTTTTCCCATACCAGGGTCAGACCAAAGATGATGTTACGTTGCCCTTTTGAAATTTCTAAATCTTGTAGCTCTTGTACAAAGTGAGGTATTTCTAGGTGTTATAAGGTTTCATTTAAAACTCAACATCCGCACCTTGAACAAAATTTGTAAAATACCATACTCGAGATCTTAGTCAAATCTTGATGAGAGCAGCAAGGGATCAGGCAAACGGTAGCTATCA
Organism: Frankliniella occidentalis; assembly: GCF_000697945.3. Classification (NCBI taxonomy): domain Eukaryota; kingdom Metazoa; phylum Arthropoda; class Insecta; order Thysanoptera; family Thripidae; genus Frankliniella; species Frankliniella occidentalis. The sequence continues at coordinate 107,696 of NW_026267317.1, read as the reverse complement.
AATAAATTAATTTCTGTTTAATGAATGATAAATTTTTATTGACTAGATTTAATAAGGTAAACTTAACATCACACAGGGACATCTGTTGTTAAAGAGTTGAAAAATAATTACACAATACCACAGATATGTACCTTAATAGTTGACAAAAAATAAATCTGGAATTAAAGGTTGTATTTAAACTGTTTATGTGTGTACAATCAACAATTCAGTAATGTAAACAAAATTATCACTTCTCAATTCATTTTCCTTTTAACATATGAGGTAAAATTGAGTGTAAATAACAAAATATCACAAAAGAATGTATTCTTATAGAAAACTAAAATTTCATTATGAATTTAAAACTATCACAGTTCTAGGATGTAGCAATTCTTTTTGTATGTCAATCACATTGAAATGCTACTAAAAGGTACCATCAACAATTGTACCTTGTAACTTTCTATTTTCTCTTATCTTAAGTTGTTGACTCTCTGCCTTTACGTTTCTTTATTGGGATTCCATTTTTGATCTTTTCCTCGCGAGCTTCTGCTTCCTTGCGCCTGTTCCTTTTCTTAAGTCTGCACGCATCGTAAATGTAGAGTCTTATTGAAGCATCATCCTCTTTATGCTCTAGCGGGAGTCTCACGTTAAGAAATGCTTAAAAAAATAAATAACAAAAAGGTTCAGTGTAGTTGGCCTGTCAAATACCTGCTGGTATAGCACATTTTTTTATTTTTCTCTTGATCAAGAAACTGTGAGGGGTGAAGAATACAAATTATTACTTACTTCTGAATGCCTCAAAGAAATCTGGGGGGATGTTTGTTTTTTGTACATTTTTTCTGAAAGGCTCTGGTAGAAGCTTCTTTATGAGAAATGTGACCATCTGCCGAGGGTTTAAACTATTTCCTATTTTCTGTCCCTTCGTTGGATGAAGCAAGGGTAGGCAGCAGTACTCTGATCTCATGATGTAGAGCTTTGTATTAGGCGCAAAGTTGTACTGCAAAATTAGAAGGTAAGATAAGGCATGACTAGCAAAGAATCAAATGACAATTGCTGTGTTGCTCCTTTTAAACTTGCCTTTTCATCTGGACCACCAGGTTGAAAGCATTCCAGCTGATTAACATCAAACGCCCACTCAGTATTGGCTATTGTTGATTCTGTCACAAATAATTAATGGAAAGTAATTAGCTGGTATATTATAAAACATGTTCATAAAACTACAATGAAGATTGCAATTGAAAACAAACATATTACCAGCAGTATCTGCTTCCAGCTGCACATGATGAGCACCTATAAAAATTAAAAGGAAATCGATTTAATAAATATTCTGATTCAGACTAAAGAGTTTGTGCCCATGAGTTTAACTTGGAAATTACTTGGTGTGGGTGGTTGAAACGAAGTCTGACCTGGTAGTTGACCATGATCAGGCTCTGATACTTGTAAAGCATGTGGCCTTTCATACTGGTCAAGACCCCCTGGGTTTGATTCACCTGTATTTGAGTCTTTGAGAATTTTAACATCATAGGTATGTCACAAATATCTTATGAACTTTTTAAAGTAGTGGGTTTGACAGAAAGGATGTTGCAATCCTTATACTTTCCTTGTTTACTAACTTAGAGAAAGAGATCTTACCTGGAACAACCAACTCACTCTGGCTCCGATAGTTTCCAGCATCAGACAATATTTTTTCTGAGTGTTCGTTTGATTCGAAAATGTTTGAGACTCGCTCTGTGTTACCTGAAAGAAATTGGTTATCAATCCATCAATTTAGTTAGACTTATTTTCACACTCAGAAGTGTAGTAAAAGCAGATATTACTTTCATTTAAAAGAGCCAAAGGAGAAGGAGATCTTGGAATAGCCGACTCATCAGTGGTTCCTTTGTCAGATAATATTTCTTCTGAGTTTTCTTTGTTTATTTCTGGACTGTTTGTGCCTTGTTCTGTAGTTGTCAAAGAAATTAGTTATCAATCCAATAATTTTTAGTTAGGCTTATTTTCATTCTAGCCAAGTGTCAGTTCCCATAGAAAAGTAATAAAAGCAGAAATTACCTTGATTTAAAACAGCCAAAGAAACAAGTATTCCGTTTAAAGGTGAAAACGATGATCCCCTATTTAGTGGCACTTTGTCTGATGTTTCACTCGGACCTAAATAACACTTAATACAAATAATATGCGGCTTCCACTTCAATATTTTTTTTGAACACATTTTGTATCAGCAAATCTAGTCCCAGATGGAATCAGGGCACCTAAGTAAAAATAATTATAATGAAAAAAATAAAAATAACATGACTCAGCAGAAATTACCTGGAGAAACACTTTCAGTCGGATAATCAAAGCTTTCTAAAGATTTAGCAGCAGGCGGAAGCAGGTTGCAGCTATTAGCTGATTGATTTTGAGCAGAGACATTAATTTGAGAAAAGTCAGGTGGCAGGTAGTGGCTATTAGCTGATGGATTTTGAGAGGCATTACAAGAACTAAAATCAGGCGGCAAGTAGTTGCTGCTAGCTGATAGATTCGGAAAATAATTAGAACCCGACTGACGTGCTGCTGTGGATGTGGTGAGATTAGGCACTACTGACTCTGACTCTGTTCTGTCAGATGTACCAGATGGTACGCTCATTAATGATTGATCTTAACATAAATAAATTTTAAAAATTAGAACCACAAGAAAGTAGATTCTACTCATTTTCACTTGTTTAGAAATACTATACCTATTGTTCTCTCCTTCATGAAAACATGGCCCCCAGAAACCACATTCTCAATTGTCTGTAAATTTTCCCTCTTTCTCTCTTCTACACTTTTTGGATTTTCTCTCTTCTCTCTTTTTTTTGCGAGGTATTCTTCAGCATTGCAATTGGGATCTATCAGGCCAGTCTTCAATAATCTTATGCAATACAACATGTCAATATCTCCTGCAATAAATAACGAACTGTTAAATAAAAACTTAATTTGGAAAATCAGAAAGAATATTTACTTTAAACGAAATTTCACAGAATAATTATATGGAACAATACTTACTTCCAAAGTCAATTACAAAGCACTCATGCTTGCTTTTGTCATCTGAAGAAACCCAATCAATTGGATTTGGCACTTTGCATGAAGTGCCGACTGATCTTGATTTTTTAGGTATGGATTTTGTGCAAACAACACCTTTTGTTTTATCAGTGTATAAAACCAATGTGTACGGAAAATCAATTTCTATCTGGTCTGCTGCTGATTTAGGAGTCGTTGTGGCTCTGCTGGTCTTGCGGCGTGCAGCAGCTGGACCCATGATGCATATGAAAGTAATCCTACCTCTGGAGGTAAATTATCAAAACAAAGATCATCTAACCCTCATTTTAACAGTTACAACTAGAGGAGACTAGGGTACTTGGGAATTTAAGAGATTACCCTCATGCTTACCTATACAGGTTTTCAATGTCAAAGAACAGTCCCTTCAAAATGCAACAATAATTTTTTTTGATAGCTTAAAGTAGTTACAAAAGTCAGTCAATTGTAAATCAAATACAGTTAAGTCTTTAGAAAGAAACTTCGAACCATCCACCCGCCTTTTCTCGAGATCCGCCACAAGGTATCAACGGCTACCATAATTTGAATACTTCAGCGGCAGCGACAGGAAGGCGAACCTCACTAACAACATTCGAGCAATATATCCATGATAGTACCATGGGGTTATTTCACTGCTAAAATGATAGATTGATGACAAAAGAAAAGATTTTAAAGAAACAAAATTTCTGTGCTTGAGGATATTGAAACAACAATGGTTTAATTCAAAAAAAGTTTAATTTTAAAGAAAGTTTAAAGTAATTTTTGGGGGGGTTTGGTTGGCTGCACTGCCTGCTCAGATATTTAAAGCAATGGATGGACACATGTCCTGCATAGGTTAAGAAGTTTAATAATAAGAAGTTCTCAAAAAGGAGATTTGGTTTGAAAGACACACAATGTCTTCAACTAACAATGATTAAGAAGATGGAAGGGAGAAAGGTAAATTTGCATAACTAGACTCCTCCTAATTTCAAAGCTTGACTTGTTTGCCTCTCCCCCATTGCATATCCACTCATTTAGATTGCACAAAAAATAATTGTTGTTAATTAACTCTCAACAGGTGTCAATGAGAATTATCTCACCTATCCATCTATGGCACCTTTACAGAATAATCCAGGTCTTGAGTTTCTATCATTCCCTTCCTCATCTCAACTGCCTGTGCAGCATCTTGAGACAGGCTTCAGTCAAGGTAAAAATATAATTTTGTTCATACAAAAATTTTACTAAAATTATTTTTCTGCTATTTTCAATTTTATCTGAAACATTTGTGGTTTATTTTGTCCAGGTGCAAGTGATAATTATCTCACCTATCCAACACTCCCACCTCCACTTATTCAGAATACCGCTGGTCACCAATTTCAATCATTCCCTTCGTCCCCTTGTCAACTTGAGGCACACTACAGTCTAGGTAAGAATACAATTTTGTATCTTGATAATTTTTTCCTAGGAAACATTTATTTTAATTATCATTTAATAGCTCCAGGTGCTAATGAGATTAATCAAGCTAATCTGTCTTCACAAACACCTCTCATAAGATTAAATGAAATTGTAAAGTGTGATGCTGATATTTTAGTGAGTTTTTGTTATTGACTACAGGTGCTGGTGGGAATCATCAGACCTTTCCATCTCTGCCCTCTCCTCCTCCTTTCCAGAACGTCAATACAGCTTCGTTTCAAGGTACTTAAAGTTGGAGTCTTTGTCGTACAATTAGTTGTTTTTTTACGCATTACCTAATTTTATTATTTTCTATCTTTAGATTTAGATGATCAGTTTCTAAAGTATTCATCCCCACCACCTCCATTATTATCTTCAAATATTTTGACTTCTCAAGGTATATTTTTTATTTTATTTTTTCAAGTTCAATCAATGCAAGTGATAGCAGTGTTTCCTACTATCTTGGCCAACAATCACCTGGACAGATACAAATAATTTATTTTTATAGCACCTGTGTTACCATCCACTAATGTCCTATATTTGATTCATATTTCACAGGCAAAACAGCAGGGCCTTTTGATCCATTACAACAGTCATATTTCTCAGGCAATTCAGGGCCTTTTGATCCAATGCAACAAATGCCTCCTATGCAGAATCCTGAATTACAACCAGGTAAAACTATTGTGATTCACCAAAGTGTGTGGGAATTTAACTCATATTTAACTAATCCTTTTTTTTTGCATATCAGGTATACAGCCATCATCAGAAAATGCAAATCTTTCTTTGCCTTATTTTCCATCAGGCATTTTTCCAATTGATTTTCCTGGTGAGCTAAGATTTGATGACAACACAACGCCTGACTATTTGAACTGGGACACGACAGATGAGAATGTAGATCAAATGGAAGCATTGTTAGAGGAAGAATTAGCATTCGAAAATTCTATTTACAGCAAACCGGTATACAATGGAGCCCCACTAACTCTCCATGAGTCCTTAGTTTCAATACTCAGTGTGGCCTTAAAATATTCTCTTTCTGGACAATTGATTAATTCCATCTTAGGTCTTATTGACCTCCACCTTCCTAGAGAAGATAACATCTTCAAAAAATCATTGTACCTGTTTAAAAAGTACTTTTCAGAGATAAGAGGCTACTCGAGTTATACTTATTACTGTTCCAAATGTCTGGAAAAATGTGATAAATCTAGAGGCTGCCTTTCATGTGAGAAAAAGACACCTCTATGTTGTTTGATACTCCTCTCTGTGGTGGACCAGTTAAAAGCCTTAATGGCAAGAAAAGGGTTTTATTCCAAACTGGTTCCTTTACGTTCAAGATTTAACACATCAGGCTATGCTGACATTTATGATGGTGAGCTTTACAAAGATTATGTGAAAAACAATTACATTGGAGAACTCCCTAGCCTGTCTTGTGAGTGGTACACTGATGGTGCAGAAATGTTCAAATCTGCTCACATCAGTGTTTGGAACCTCTTCTTGTCCATCAATGAGCTGCCATATTGTGAAAGGTATAAGAAGAAAAATTTACTCATACCCGCTTTGTGGGTTGGCCCTGCTAAGCCGCCTACAAATTTATTCTTTGATGCTGCTAAACCTGAGCTCACTAAGTTGGGATCGGGAGTTGAAATGGAGATTGCCGACCTTGGCACATCAGAAGAAGTCTCTTTAAAAGTTACTGGTGGTACAGGCGACACTCCAGCGAGAGCTTTAGTTTTAAATATGGTGGCTCACAATGGGGAGTATGCATGTCAATGCTGCTTACAGAAAGGCAAGTGTAGAGACAACTGCCCTGGTTCAGTTAGAGTGTTCCCATATGATGAAAATCAAATGATTGCAAGAACTAAAGAAAATTTTGAAAGTCATGGAAAATGGGCACGTAAATTAAAAAATATTGACCCTTCAAAAACATACATGGGATTACATGGTACTACACCTCTGTCAGATTTCACCATTGATCCGATACGGGGAACTGGAATAGACATAATGCACAATTTATGGGGTGGCTGTGGGAAATTAAACCTCAGTTTTTTTGTGGACGCCTCTTCTAAGTATTCTTCTTTACCTTGTCATTTAAATAAACTCCAAAGAGAGTTAGTGGATGATAGGCTGCTTAAAATCAAGCCCCCTCACTACTTGACTAGAGTCCCCAAGAGTATCAAGGAAGTAGCTTCATGGCAAACATCTATTCACAAGTCTATGTGCCTGTACTATGACTTGCCTGTTTTGCAAGACATTGTCAAGGAAGACTACTTCATTCACTACTCCACACTTGTTGCAGCAGCTCAAATAATAAATTCAGATGTGATAACACCTGATGATCTCAATGTGGCTGATTTATTATTTAAGAAATATGTATCGCGTTTCCCTGACCTCTACCAGGGTGATACATACATGACAATTAATGTTCACTTACTCCTTCACTTGGTTTTCATTGTCCATCAAAAAGGCCCTGCTTGGGCTAGTGCCTGTTTTCCACTGGAAAGCGTTAATGGTGAAATTCTGAAGTTGATTCATGGGCCGAGATATCCAGAGATGCAAATTGTTTCATCTCTTCATATGAGTTTATGTCTTGAAGACTTGGTTAACAATTTACCAACCAGTGCAACAAAAGATTTCTGCTGTGATCTACTTTCCACTACCGAAAATTGTAAGCAGTTTAAATTTGGAGAAAATGTTATCCAAGGAAAATGGCAGCAGCTCGAGAGACAACCTCCTGAATATTTAAAAATGTTGATATCTACTCATCCATCTCTTCAAGACTTCCACATCACTACATTTAATTACCTGAGAAGGAAGAAAATCTTGTACGCTGCCGAGTCATTCAGAAAAACTCAAGCTCGAGACTCAAGTGCAATTCTCTACAGTTACAATAATAGTACAAGAACAGGAATCATAAAGGACTTTATTAGAGCATCTCAGTGTCAATGCAAAGCTTGTCTCTGTGATTGTAGATTGTTTGCTGTGGTCCAGGAACTAGAAGTGGTAGAGGTTTTCAAGACATTAGTACCTGATGTGAACGTTCCCAACACACATCAGTACCGAAGACAGGAAACATTCATCCTTCTTCCTGTTTGTGATCTCATTTCTGTAAGTGTCAAAATGGATATTGGATCCAGACTTTATATTTCAAAAAGATCCAACAATCAGGAAATAGAATAAATTATAGAATATTATTTTGTATATATGTTACTGAATTGTTCATTGTACACACACAAAAAGTTTAAATACAACCTTTATTCCAGATTTATTTTTTGTCAGCTATTAAGATACATATCTGAGGTACTGTATAATTATTTTTAAACTTTTTAACTACAGATGTTCCTGCGTGATGCTATTAAATCTAGTCAATAAAAATTTATCATTCATTAAACAGAAATTAATTTATTTGATAGCTACCGTTTGCCTGATCCCTTGCTGCTCTCATCAAGATTTGACTAAGATCTCGAGTATGGTATTTTACAAATTTTGTTCAAGGTGCGGATGTTGAGTTTTAAATGAAACCTTATAACACCTAGAAATACCTCACTTTGTACAAGAGCTACAAGATTTAGAAATTTCAAAAGGGCAACGTAACATCATCTTTGGTCTGACCCTGGTATGGGAAAAGAATCGCTTGGTCCTCCTGGACTCGTTGTGACAATGTACTTGTGCATTGCAGCTCTGGTGTCTGAAACAATGGAGAGACATTTAGAATAACAATGCACTGGTTTAAATAACAATAGATGATGATACAAAACATTGTAAATGTAGCTAACCTCTCAATCAAAGGGAGACTTCTTGATTTTGACGATCAGCTGCATTTGCTGATATTGTTGACCGTGATCTTAAGTCTTCTTCACTAGCATTGTGATCCTGTCCCTGTGGAATGTGTCTTTGAGTGATGGGCACACCCAAAACAAATCTGGGCAAGCATGATTACCTGAAAGCACAAGACAATTAATTATTAATGTTTCCAGTCCTCACACATGCCATGTCAAAGCCTGAGGCAGCAAAATCATGGTTCAGGAGCCAGTCGTTTTGTTTCCCCAGAGGTCAGTAGAGCGTTTGTCATAAATAAACTACAATCAGCTTGAAATTCGTAGCGTTTCACTCAAGTTTGGTATAGGTTAAAGTAATCTAAGCAACATAGGTCAGAGACCCGTAGATAACCCCAGGTAGACCACATCAAGTACGTTCGTATTGGCAAAAATGAAAATGGAATCAGGACGACCAATGAAGTGTAATCAACGTGTTTTATAATAATAAAATATATAAAAAGATAAGTACTGCGTCGAGACGGGTCGGCTTAGTTGTCCGTTGGTTGTCTGCTGTGCTGAGCAAAGCGAAAACAAAACATACATGACGAAAAACGTCACGTGATCTCACCTGCGCGCGCAGAGGCACCGCCGGCACCGCGATCGTGTCGTACGTTTAAACTGGAAGTTATCCAGTCAGCGATTTCCGACTTGCGACTCGTGGTTTCCGATTTCCGACTTGCGACTTGCGACTGGGAATCATCCAGAAAGTATGTCCTTCATTCGCCGTTGCGTATGCAAGCTCCCATGGCGCCTGACAAGTAGGCAACATTTTGCCTGAAGTGCATGCGTGTACTGAGGGGTGGCCTACCCTGAGTCTCGCAGGCGCGGAGGAGCGATGGCGATTAGGCAAAACAGGCGGGCATTCCCGGACATTCCCCGATGCTGTCCCTCCCTCCCCCCGCCACCGTCTTTTCCTTGCTACCGACTGCCGACCGCACCGCACCCGCGACGCACTCGCGGCGCACTCGCGACGCTCTCGCCGCGCACCCGCGACGCACCCGCGACGCACTCGACGCGCACTCGGCAAGCACTCGGCGCGCACTCGCGAGGCACTCGCCTCGCACTCACCTCGCACTCGACTCGCACTCGCCTCGCACTCGCTGCCGCACTCGACTCGCACTCGACTCGCACTCGCCACGCACTCCCACCGCACTCGTTTCATTTTTATAGGGGTAGTGTCACTTTGAACGTCAATAACTCTTGTATTTTGTCTCCGATCGTCTCGGCGAATAAGACACTTTCGTTTCCTTTCGACGAGCTGAATCCAAATCACTAACCGGATTTCGATTTGAACATAAAAAGCTTTGACGTTTGCATGATCATGGTACCCCGAAAAAAACTGCTCATCGTGCCCCTAAAGACAACTTTTTGGTCTACAGAAACCTGAGTTAACCTCAGGTGTTCTAAAAAATCGCGTCCAGTCGTATTTTATGGTAAGAACGTTACAGAAGGCAGGGAAAACGTCGCTTGTACTGTCGGACTCAGCATTCGGCTCTAAAAAAAAATATCCCGAATAATTTTATGCTCGATTTACCTAAATTGGTCTCTTTAAATTTATGAACCTCTCCCTTTCTCGTCGTACGCGCCATGCGACTTCGCGCTCTCGATAAAAACATCCGCTGGCACACCCCCTATCAACGTCTTACAGGTTGGTGGCGGGCGGTGACATCATTGGCGCGTAAATTCAAAATGCTCATCGTGCCCCATGTTCATGGTATACCCCGCTCTCCCTTAGTGTGGCACCTGTCAGGTGAATCATGAGATGTGGCGGCACCAGCCACCAGCTCCTTTAAAATATGGGCAGTAAACTCTTGGGGAATCATGTGATTGTCATGCCCTGCGGCACTTTTCGCACATATTTGGGGACGTCAGGGGTTTTTGGAACGACCCCTGGCATATTTGCCAGTTGGGTTTTAGAAATGTACACTTCGTTTTGACCTATTTTTATCTATTATTAAAAACGAAAGGTAAGTAGTCTGAATCCAAGATGAAATTCTATTCGATATAATTGAACTTAAAATAAACTAATCATCTCATTACCATTTTAGAGGCAAAGAAGGGGGTTCTGTAGACCAATGTTTAGTATTCGTCTTCTTGCCTTTGCTGGATGGGACAAATAAAATATTAGAACATTGAAGGTATAAGGGAAAGTAAAAACCACTTACTCACCTTCCTCAGCTAGTGCTGGAAACACTGCAATCCTTGCTACAAAATCTTAAACTACAGGGGTGTCCAACTGGTTTTCTCGATTACTCTCAGTCAGTTGCTGTAAATTTAAAATTTCGTACAACGTAAAAATTGTTTTAAAGAATAAAAATTTGGTGTTAAATGGGTAGATATTAGATAATACAGAGTCTTGCACCTGGACGTTTGCAGTGGGTTGGGCTGTTAACATTCCAGTTGCTGAAGAAGACTCAGTGATTGTTTGACTTCCTCCAATAGGTGATTGGCTGAGCGATTAGCGAAGCCTATTACTCCGTCTGGTCGGAAAAAACTTTTTCTGTCTGTCTGTCTGTCTGTCTGTGTGTCTGTCTGTGTATCTGTCCGCACGAAAACTCGAAAACGAATTGAGCGAGCGACCTGGGATTTTCAGGGTCGTTTTGTATCATAAAAAGACAGATCGAGTTCGAAGATGAGCATTCTAGCTCAAAAATTGGATTTTTAAATCAAAAACTACAGGTCGCAATATGTATTTTTGTCAAATATTTTTTTATGGTTTCCTAAGGGGTAACTCATCAAAGTAGAGTCCCGTGGACGAAAATTTTGTCCGTTTTGCTCTAGTTCAAACCGTTGAGGCGCTAGAGGGTGTTTTTGACGAAAATAAGCGAAAAAAATGTACAACCCTGCATGATTAGTCGAAGTGACGGGCGTTGACGGGCCGGAGGCCCGTATCTTTGTGCACATTTTTGCACTACCACACTCGGGTGTCAGCGCCGCAGGCCAAGGTAGATGTATGCCAGGCGCGTCGCAGCGTAACAGTGTTTCGTGAGGTATCGCGAAGCCTGTTACGCGAGACGTGGTCTGGCGTACATCTACCTTGTATGTTGGGTAACAACGAAGAAATGCTGGTACCAGCAGGTTGATCATCAGTTTAAGATCGTGGCACTATGTTGCTAAAGTGTGTTGGCACACTGGTTGGCTGAGTGATTAGCGAAGCCTATTACTCCGTCTGGTCGGAAAAAACTTTTTCTGTCTGTGTGTGCGTCTGTGTGTCTGTCCCCACGATAACTCAGAAACGGATTGAGCTAGCGACCGAGGATTTTCAGGGTCGTTTTGTACTATATAAAGACAGGTCAAGTTCGAAGATGAGCATTTTTTGCTCAAAAATTGGATTAAAAAAAAAGCAAAGACAACGGGGTCCCAAAAATGACGTTTTTTGAAGACATTTTTTTAATGGTTTCCTACGGGTTATGTCAACAAAGTAGAGCTCTTTGGGCGAAACTTTTCTCCGTTTTGCTCTAGCTCAAACCGTTAAGGCTTCGAGCTCAATAACTGACCAAGATATGGGCGAAAGACGCGTCGCCTCAGTCGAGAAGTTTGGCTGGGACGACTATATGCCAGGTGCGTCACAGCGTAACAGTGTTTCGTTTCGTGAGACATCGCTGGTTGCTCCTCTCTCAGGCAAAAAGCTACCAAAAGTGTTTACCCTCAGTGATTAGTGAATTTTAGACTATTTAGTCGTTTTGAAGGATCTGGCTCTCTGTATTCGGATATCTTATGTTCTTGTTATGTGCTAGGTTAGGTCAATGTTTCGTTGACTGTGAAGAACAAACTGATCACCCTGTCAACTGTTCTCACAGATAAACGCCCAGGAAGCTGCCTATTTAAAGGCCAGGAGGAGGGAGGAAAAGGCGGTACTCCTAGGAACCAGGGAGGTGTACCGGGTCGCTCTTTCATTGTGAGTAACACTCTCTTATTGTTGAGCACTCAAATTAGAGCTGATCCTGCTGATGAAATACGTTCCTGTCTGTACTCATGATTAAAATTCCTTATTTCGACTTGATAGGATCGATGATGTGCTCCGCCAATACCAGAAGGTAGACCTGGATGAAACTTTCTATGAGCCAGCTGAGATGGAGCTGGCCGCTGCTGCTGATACTACCCAGTCTTTGGCTAAGTAAGAGTGCGAAGAAATTGTTTACATTTTTTCCTTTTTGGCTGAGCGATTAGCGAAGCCCATTACTCCACTGACCGGAAAAGTTTCATTCTGTTTGTTTGTTTGTCTGTCTGTCTGTCCGTCTGTACGCACGATAACTCGAGAAAGAATAGGGTATTTCGGGTAAGCGGAGCGGCGGAAACGGAACCGGCCAGTTCACCGCTGGTTGCATCTCTGTTGCTGTTGCGCGGGGGAGCGGGGGAGGCGGCGGGGCTTGGCAGAGTCTACTGCGCATGCGCAGTTCGCAGGCTGAGACGGATCCAGCAGCCGCTCGGCCGTTCCGTTTCCGCTGCTTCGCTTACCCGAAATACCCTATTGAGATATCGATCTGGGAATAGACCTTTTATCCAAACGATGTGGCAACGCCGCACGCTAATAGTTTCCAGCGCCAAACTCTTAATTGTGATCAAAATTCAAAATTCTGGCCACGGTGTTTGTTTTTTGTGACTATTCCGCGTCAAACACCGTGGCCAGAATTTTGAATTTTGATCACAGTAAAGAGGTTGTCGCTGGACAAAAATAGCGGTATTTGGGCGACTGTACGAATAACCGCTTTGGATAAAACGTCTATTTCAGGGTCGTTTTGTATCATAAAAAGACTGATCGAGTTCGAAGATGAGCACTCTAGCTCAAAAATTGACTTTTTTAAAAATCAAAAACCACAGGCAACAAAGTATTTTTTTTCCAAATATTTTTTTATGGTCTCCTGTAGGGTAACTCGTTAAAATAGAACCCTATGGGCGAAAATTTCGTCCGTTTTGCTCTATCTTGCACCGTTTGGGTGCTAGGGGGCATTTCTTGACAAAAATGAGGTGAAAATGACCAAATCGTATAAAAAATACTTAACATCGGCAAATTGTATATACACTTCTGTTAACTCGTCTCGGGTGTCAGTGCCGCAGGCCTAGCTATATGTGCGCCAGGCGCGTCGCAGCGTAACACTGTTTCGTGAGATATCGCGAATCCTGTTACGCGAGACGTGGTCTGGCGTACATATAGCTAGTTTTTATTGTGAAATATGAATGCTGAGGTTTCTATTGAAAAGTTATCATATTGTATTCTATAAAGCGTTGTTGGGTCAGTAAGCTCATACATCCCTATTCTATTCTAGAATTTGCAAGGAGGCCACCACCAAGCAACCTGTTGAGCGTGAGGCTGAGCAGCCTGTTGAGTGTGCGCGGGAGCCTGAGCCCCGTAAGTGTGAGGTTCATAAAAGTACTAGCTATATGTACGCTAGACCACGTCTCGCGTAACAGGCTTCGCGATATCTCACGAAACACTGTTACGCTGCGACGCGCCTGGCGCACATATAGCTAGGCCTGCGGCGCTGATACCCGAGACTAGTTAAGGAGAGGGTATAGGGGAACAGGATCTTCCGGGCCCAAAATTTGACGTACTCGAACCATTTGTCGGGGTCTGCTTACTCTTAAATTAGGGACAAAAAACTGCTGTTCGGTAACGGTTTTCATTGAAAAATCGAATTTTGTCAGATTGTTTTGTAAAAATCAACGTTTCTAGGGACCCTTAAGCCCTAAAGAGGGTGTGGTTCGACCCGTAACGTGTGGTCTAAGCATTACTCCCTTTACAATTCTGTGACATGAAGCCTTTTTTTACTATTTAATAGACCATTTTGTCTTTTTCACGTTGTTTTCGCCAAGAAATGCGCCATACCGTCGAAACGGTACAAGATAGAGCAAAACGGATGAAATTTTCGCCCAAAGAGCTCTACTTTCACGAGTTACCCATTAGGACACCATAAAAAAATATTTGAAAAAAGAAATATTTTGTTACCTGTGGTTATTGATTTTTTTAAAAGTCAATTTTGTAGCCAGAGTGCTCATCTTCGAACTCGATCTGTCATTTTATGATACAAAACGACCCTGAAAATCCCAGGTCGCTATCTCAATTTTTTCTCGAGTTATCGTGCGTACAGACGGACAAACAAACAGGGAAACAGACAAACAGAATGAAACTTTTCCGGTCAGTGGAGTTATGGGCTTCGCTAATCGCTCAGCCAAAAAGTCTTGTCTGTTATTTACTAGGTAGATGTACGCCAGACCACGTCTCGCGTAACAGGCTTCGCGATATCTCACGAAACACTGTTACGCTGCGACGCGCCTGGCATACATCTACCTAGGCCTGCGGCGCTGACACCCGAGTCGAGGAATAGTCGTAAGTAGGCATTCAGCCCCAAAAGTCACAAATTTCGTTCCTCTGGGTTTTATTTTAACGAGTTACCCTACCGGAGACCATCAAATATATGAGAAAGAACATAGAAATGTTTTGCGGTCATTTCCGTGTAGAAAAATCCCTCTGGTGCTTAAACGGTTGAAGATAGAGCCAAATAGACGAAATTTTCGCCCACAGGGCTCTACTTGGATGAGTTACCCCTTAGGAAACAGTAAAAATATATGTTTAAAAAACCTCATTTTGGAGACCTGTGGTTTTTGAATATTTAAAAATCCAATTTTCGAGCTAGAATGCTCTTCTTCGAACTTGATCTGTCTTTTTATGACACAAAACGACCCTGAAAATCCCAGGTCGCTAGCTCAATTTGTTCTCGAGTTATCGTGCGTACAGACAAACACACACACACACACACACAGACACACAGACAGACGCGAAACTTTTTGATCATCACTGGAGTAATAGGCTTCGCTATCGCTCAGCCTATTATTGGATGATATCAGACTCCATTAATTTTTTCTATTATTTGTCCGGTCAGTTGCTTTATCAACTCTAAGAAAGAGGGAAAGTTATCAACCTGGCCATATTTGCAAACTCCCTAGATGTTGGGAACACCAATCATTCCTTGGCACGGTAATAACCACATTCTCAGAAATTTTATTTATCAGCTCGCTGGAAATAAGATTAACTGTTATTGTTATATTTATTTTCTTTATTTTCCATACTATTGAGACGTAAAGTGAAAAGGTTGACACACGCACACGCTTAATGTATCAGATCAAATTCTATTTACAAAACAAAATCTCAGTTAGAGAACCTTGACGTGAACTTGTACGTTTGTCCTCTCTAATGGTGGTTCAGTTGTTTAGAAGTTCTCGATTAAGAAACCTAGAACATAAAAAGGAAAAATAAATACGATTAATTTGATTGATATACAAAGAGAAAACAACTGATCTCTGGGGTTTCCAGCTTTGATTTTAAATGAGAGGAATCTCTCATTAGCTCATCTGGGTCTAAAGACATTATGCATTTCTTGCCAGAGGGAATTATTAACTTAACATTGGTTCATGTTTACAACTAATGTGATCATCTGAGAAGCATCCCAATAGCTAATTGAAAGAGTATTACAAAGAGTTTCATTTTAGTAAAAGTCATAGCTTATGGTGCTAAGCCGTTCACAGGTAATTTCTGCTGTCCACGCAGCCTGTATCTTGAAATTGCTTATTTCACAACTGTCATTTTTGGGGAGGAGTTACAGCTTTTGGACAGGAAAATAATAATGAAAGTGTAGTCTAGTTCAGTAGAGATGCTCTTGTGCCCTTGCATTGTCAGCAGGCAACACAAAAAGTATGCTGGATCTTGAGTTTTGACAACAAGCTGGGCCCGCTCTTCCGCCAAACCAAGTTGCCAGCTCCGCTTCGCTCCACCGGCAACTCGGTTCGGCAGGGAGCGGGCCCAGCTCGGCCTGCCGGCGGCGTTTGGGCCGGGCCTTCGGCCCGTCCCTTCTGAATTTTCATGGTGTAATACATCTTCTATTCGTAAACGGGCCTTCGGCCCGTTGGAGTGACGGTTCGCTTTGGACCATATTTTTGCCAGGTACCTTTTCTGTCTACTTCGTAATCAAAACTCAAC
>NW_026267317.1:78582-91033 GCF_000697945.3 Frankliniella occidentalis | reverse complement strand
CCCGAAGGGCTCTACTTTCACAAGTTACCCCTGAGGGGACCATCAAATATTTTCTAAAATTTATATATTTATTTTTGGGCCACTTTCGTGAGAGAAACTCGCTTTAGCGCCTAAACGGTGAGAGATAGAGCCAAACGGACGAAATTTTCGCGCCAAGGGCACGACTTTCACGAGTTACCCCTTACAAGGCCATAAGGAAAATATTTTTTTTCCACTTCTTGGACCAACCCCAGTTTCTTTGTTACCCCCTCAGACCCACTCAGGGTTGATTGCCAGGATTTGCACCAACCCTTTCGTTGACCAGAAGTGACAACAATAATACCCTGAAAATTTCAAACCTCTAGCCCACGTCCTTCTTGGGAAACGGACAGACAGACAGACGAACACAGAGGCGATGGCATAAGCCCGCTTATTAGCTTTTAAGCAAAAGAGCGGGCTAAAAATGCATTGAGGAAACTTAAGCTTGTAGTGATTGTGAGCGCCCACAGAAAACAAACTTGAAAAGGGCTCAATGCTGGAATATTAAAGATTTAATTTTATTTAAAAGTTTGGAAAGGGTTTTCATGATGGTATCATCAAAACAATCAAATGACTTATATCAGCAAATTTTTATTTCAACTCTAAAATTTTTACTACTGTTACTCTCTTAAAAATGAGTTACCCTCACGAAAGGAAATTATGTTGCAGTATTTGTGTAGCTCTGTGTCAACTGGAGTCTGCACGACAATCTGAACAGCAGGACGTTCGATCGTAACTCAGCCAGATTGTGCCTTCCTATATGTTGGTAGATAGAACTGCCAGAACACCTGAAAGCAGAAACAAAACAAGTCGCAAGTAAATTGTAGAAGGATAAGTGTTTGATGACTGTCCGTTGTCCGTTTTGCTCTAGCTCTTACCGTTTGGGCGCTAGAGGGAGTTTCTATCACGAAAGTGGCCCAAAAATAAATTTATTAATTTTCGAAAATATTGGATGGTCTCCTAAGGGTTAACTTGTCGAAGTAGAGCCCACTGGGCGAAAATTTCGTCCGTTTGGCTCTATCTCTAACCGTTTAGACGCTAGAGGGTCTTGTTTGACGAACGTAAGTCAAAAATTGCTGTAGTGACCAATTAAATGTAAAAGAAGGCCCAAAACCGCAAAAGAGGTAAGAAACTTCTTCCCCCCACCCCAAAAACGTTTCCTTAGCAGAAGGGTGGGTTGTAGTCGCGGTGTTTCACCGTTACATCCCTTTCTTGTGTCTACGGGGCAAATTTTAAGGACAACGGGCTTTGCGGGCCGAAGGCCCGTTACATCATTTGATTATGTTCTACAGCAAATCGCGTGACAGAAATGGTCGGGCCGCAGGCCCGACCATCGCCGCCGGCAGGCCAAGCAGGCCCGGCTCCTGCCGAACGGAGTTGCCGGCGCAGCGAAGCGAAGCTGGTAACTTCGTTTGGCGGATGGGCGGGCCTGCTTGTTTCTCAGATATTTGTTGGTCTCCAGTAGGGTAACTCGTTAAAATAAAACCCCGAGGAACAAAATTTGTAACTTTTGGGGCCGAATGCCTACTTTTGACTTTTGCCCGACACGGGTGTCAGCGCCGCAGGCCTAGGTAGATGTATGCCAGGCGCGTCGCAGCGTAACAGTGTTTCGTGAGATATCGCGAAGCCTGTTACGCGAGACGTGGTCAGGCGTACATCTACCTAGTGTTTTCTGTTACTGATTCTGAGAATTGTCTGGTAGTCAATTGAAGTTTCCTAATGTTAAAGTGTTTTTGGGACATACGCCACTCTGTCAGAAGTTCTGTGGACATTCGCCTCTTTGTCAAACTGGTTCTTGGACATACGCCAGTCTGTCAAAATATCCACGGACATTCGCCTCTTTGTCAAACTGGTTCTTGGACATACGCCAGTCTGTCAAAATATCCATGGACATTCGCCTCTTTGTCGAACTGGTTCTTGGACATTCGCCACTCTGTCAAAATTTCTTTGGACATTCGCCTCTTTGTCACATTTTAGTTCAACATGAAATTTGCGAATGTTTCGTATCTTCTCTGCTATGCATGCTAACCACACAGGGTAACAATCAAAATGTAACATATCAAAAAAGGAATACAATATTTAAAATTAAGAGATCTAGGTTGAAAATTCTATTTTGCAGATCAATTAAAAACCTATTTTTGCCTCTCCTGTAAAATTTTTATTTTTGGACATACGCCACTTTGTCAGAATTTGCCTGATATTGCTCGCTTGCTAGATTGCAATCTTTATCCGGTTGAAATTTGTACATAAACGCGGCTTTCTATGAATAGTAAAGTCCTTTCAGATTTAGTATGCATTTAGTGTGTACATGGGCACATTCACATCAATTAGGGTATAGTGTGTACACGTTTGAATAGACTGAGTAAGTTTTTCGTGTGTACTGGTGTAGTTATCAAGCAGTACTCACTCTGATGTAGTGCCACACGCATCCGAGCACGTTGATACCTGGGTAGGCGTCCCGCCACCCATCCCTCTCGGTCTTCTCCCAGTCAGTGATTACTGCCTCACAGACCAGGCCCATCTCGAGGAACTTCTTGAACACGGCGGCATAGCTTGTTCTGGTTTTGGCCTTCATAGTGGCCATGCCGATAGTGTAAGTCTAGAACACCAAAAGCACAAGTTACGATCAAGTACACAGGAAACAGGCGAAAAATCAGACCAGGTTAAGTCAAGTGTTCCTTACCGAGCCAAAGGCGAAGAAAGCCAGAATCATGATCTGGAGGGAACCAAGAAGTCTGGGTGTGACCCGGAATGTGGGGGTGGGGTCGGAGGCGACGGTGTCATGCTCGTGGACGCAGTTGATCATCCTAGGAGAGGTGAAGATCATGCTCTCTTCACCGTCATCCCCAACTATTCCCTGATAAAACTCGTCGTCCCCGTGTAAAGTTCGACCTGTAAGCACATATATTGGTGTATTAATCGACATTGCATGTAAGAGTCTTTTGAGAAACCACGTGGATCTTTTTGGTGTTCCACAATATTTAGCCCCCCCCCCTCCCCCGGCCCTACAAGTCCACGTGGTTTCTCGGCACCCCTCATCGAACAGTACCAGTAGTGAGTTCTAACTTACCGAGATTTTCAAACCTCGACTCCTTCAGTACGTTGTCCGCCTCATAAAAATTATGGACTTGGAGAGGATTGACTTGTCTCCGACGGTAGCTTACCGCACTTCTGATGTTTTCTTCTTGACCGTAGAACATGTCGGCAAGTTCGTTGTTCTCCTCTCTGACCCTAAAAGAAAAAAAAATCTTACGTTTGGTTTACAAAATGAAGTAGAACATTCCATTGATGGGGATGGGGCCGCATTAAATCTAAGAATTGTCCACGACAACGCTCTTTGTGCAGAACGCGGGGTAGGGGGTAGGCGCTCGGCAATGCCGGAAATCCGCGGAAAATGTGCTCCAGACGTTCTGGCCGGCGTGCAGGCCGCCAGGCGGGTCACACGTGCATATTTAAATATTCCGACAAGGTTTTCTTCTTCCATACCAGATTTCTGGCAGCACATCCAATACATCAGCTGAATGACAACTGCAGAAAATTAAAAAAATCAATTGATGTGACTGCTGCACTCTCAGACCGTTACTGACTTTATTGTCCTTAAGATAACTTACAATATAATATGAAGTAAAATACTAACTTTTTATACTTGCATAGGAACAATTTGTTGCCAGGAAATTATTAGTAGCATAAGGAAAGAAGAAACTGACAATATTGTCAGTTGGCCACTGATAAAATGTAAAGCTTTTGCTAACTTAACTCAAAAGATAAAATGTTAGTATACTGGGAGAAATTTGGAGTAGGAAATCCTTCATATGTACTTGCTTTTTGTCAATAAGATGACACTTAGCACTGGGGACATTCTTCTGGACGACAGTGCTAAGTGTCATCTTATTGACAAAAAGCAAGTACATATAAAGGATTTCCTACTCCAATTTTATCCCTGTATACAGAGGTGCTAATTGATTAAAATTTGTGTAAAAAAACACGCCAGCCAGCCACAAACTCGAGGGCCCGCTCTGTGCTTTATAGAAGGTGAGGAGGGGAGGGGACTCTGCCCTCTGGTAGAGAAAGTCTTTGCGGACTGTCGAAAAAGGGGCACAAGCCATAAATAAGTGCTACGTTTAAATCCTTTATCAAAATTAGGTGCCTTTGTAGAGATAATTATACATAAAAATCCCATAATCAAATACGGCTTGTTGTGAGACTTTTCACCAACTGTAAATTACGGTCTGGACAGTACTGAGGCACAACTGTAATGTTTACAACAAGCTTTGGAGGCATGTACTCTCTTTTTAGAAAGTGTCACATTTCCAGCTAGTCCACTTTTATGGGATGCATACACTGTGAGAACACTGGCATACTGACTGCTCCTCCATTTTCTCAAAATGGGTTATTTGATCCCTCTTGGGCCTAGACAGGTCTTTACTTCGGTACTTCTATGATCACTTATTTAAAAAATCATTAAAATGACACTTGTCATCTGACAGAGGTAAGTCACCAAATATCCAAAAGTGGCTTTTTAAGTCCAAACTGTCAAGAAACTCATTCCCAGCGGAAAAGGAATTTTGTAAAAATAATCCTCATAGGTAGCCCTAGGCTGACATTATGCAAAAATGCGTCTTTCATATGTCATCTGACATAAGTACATGTCACATGTCTGTGCACATTTACTCAGCAGATTATGACTGGCATGCATACCTTTTGGCAGATGACATTGACATACGCATTTTTGTCAACAGGTCAGAATGATAAGGTTCAACCGAGGATTCGTATCCCATATCATACCGTTTCATCACTATTCAACTTT
Organism: Frankliniella occidentalis; assembly: GCF_000697945.3. Lineage (NCBI taxonomy): Eukaryota > Metazoa > Arthropoda > Insecta > Thysanoptera > Thripidae > Frankliniella > Frankliniella occidentalis. The sequence goes on along the minus strand of NW_026267317.1, from coordinate 86,208 downwards.
TTTTTGGCGCTCCATGAAGTACCAATTGATTACCTTGAGATGAGGCTGTGAACTACATTCCTTGGTTATGTCACTCCACTCAAACGGGTACAATCCAAAAAACACACGAAATCTCGAGTTACAACTTGCTCAAGTTGTCGGCAGACTAGCTTAGAAAGGGATGGAAAACACCAAAACACTCGCGAGCCATGCACTGTTAAAAAAATTGCTGTAAATTTACAGCGAAAATGTGATTAATTTTGTTAGCAGCATATACTGTATTTTTACAGGCCTTACTGTAAAAAAGCAGCGTTAATGAAAATGTCGGAAACGAAGTTTCCGACCAAAAGCAGTTACTTTGTTTTGCTCCTGTAAAAAAAAATGTAATAATACAAGTGTCCTGTTTTGGAACGAAATGTGCTGCTAACAAAATTAACTTCTCTTTTCTTGTAAATGTACAGCAAAGTAATACATAGTAGTTTTTGTTGTGGGCCACTATGGGCCTAATAGCACAAGTTTCGAGAGTGTTCGAATGAAAACAACATTTCTGTTACATTACAGGAGTGTCAATCAGGCAGTAAGTCGTTAGGTGACAGTTATTTTTAACAGTGTGCCTTAGCACCCAACACAAAAATAAACAACATCGACTGTGTCCAGTGCTGTCGGGAACGCTTCTAAGGCGCTGAGTCTCAGGACCAACCCCTTAACTAGACGCAAGCCAGGCCGTTATCCGCACGCCCAACACGAGTGCCAGTAAGCTAGCAGAAGCAGAATGAGAAAGTGGCGAAAAGATGTTTGTTTTTATCGACAAGTCGTAAGGCCAGGGCCTTGATTTTGGTGGATATTGTTCAAAGTGTGACGTTGTCTACCATCTCTTGACACAGCGAGTGTAAGTCTATTGCACTTGGAATTTGCATGCGTTTGCTCTGTCCTCATACTCGCCTCTCATAACCATACAAAAATGTGTGGTGTTGGCTCAATTAACCTTGCTTATAAATGTGGCTTGCGTTTTTTTCTCACCTCATCCATTTGGCTCTAAAGATACACCAGAAAGTTTGGCTTTGCAGCGTTTTCTATTTGTTTTTTGATGGGGAGGGGGCTTTTCTATTTCCAATTCACTGTGATGAGTGTTTTGATGTCGTGGTTGATACACACAGTCCAAAGCTTCTTATTTTATCTTTGCATTCAATACTACATCGTGTTTAACTTTTGATTCTTTTATTCTCATTCTTGTTGTGTCTTATGCTAATGTTGTACTTTCGTTTTTAAAAATTGAAGCCAAAAATGTACTTATAATTTATTTGATACCCTACTTCTGCTACGGCGGTGCTGCTTATTGCTGCTTGTGTAGACAACAAAAAACCTATCATAATATTCATTTTAGTAGACTAACAGTAAATTTTTTATGTTTCAGGTTGGTGCCCTCACTGAAGAATTGCAAGACTGCTCAGTGCCATTCTGATTGAAAAGAAATAACAAGACTTTACCATGTGCAACGCCATTCTTCAATTGTCAATTAAAATAAGTCATCATTTTTAATTCTTTCCTTTAACCCTAACTTAAGATCACTGTGAGAAGCACTATAGTATAGGTTAAAAATATCAAACAGAAAAGTTCTCTTTCTATATTATTCAAAATAAAAAGGTGTCTACCAATAGGGACACAAGAGACACAGCCTATCAAATTAAAGATATGAAACTTATCGGATAGATATCTTATCTTCAAATAGATTTACACAGTTAGACTCTAATTATTACACATGCTAATTATCTGAAACTTCTTCTAATAATGTCTTTTGCTGTCATAGATTTAGAGCCAAGCTTTTAGTTATACAGTAATCATAAAAAAAACAGCCTCCTCAACAAATCCGAGGAGTACTTCACTAATCGGTTTCATACCAAATTTGTTCAGTGAGTACTGATATAACAAAACTAAGGCTGATTAGGGAAACTAACAATACATATATAGCCTGGCCTAATATCTTTTTATTTATAGGCATGAGGTAGTCAAGTATTAAACAGAATAAAAAATTAACAGGGGCTAGTGGCTGTAGTTGAAAACTTCTTATCTTGCATCCAGTTTAAAGTCATACTTGTTAAATATGGTCAAGATTAAACCACGCATTCTTCCCATAGACGGCATTCGCTTTAGCCAGTCCCAATCTAACACACAAGAAATAAAGCAATATAAAAAGGCTTTCAGCAGCCAAATGCTGATTGGAATCATGGTTAGTTGAATTCATTTACTCGCATTAATTGATTTGTGGCACCAACTGGCATTAACTGCTGGTAACCACAACATATTGTTGAAGTGCCAACAGACTAGTAACCAGTTAGCCTAATGCAAATGTCAGAGAACCTCGTCAAGCAGCCAACGATTTGAGAGGAAATTTGCCTAATCTCCATGGAAACAGTCACATTGCAAACAAAACGAAAATTTTAAAAAGGAGAAAAGGATACCAAGTTAACAAATCAAATTCTCAATGTTTTTAAAAAGTTAAAAGGACAAAATAGGAATGAATCACCACCGAGCACTCAGCCACTCATCTCACTGATTTGAAACTTTAACCTCACTTGTTTGCACAGACCGAAGTTAGGGCATTCGAAAATTTAAAAACATATTAACATAACAATGTTTGAATCTGACAACCTTGTAGCAAAATCAAACGTTTTTTTTTTTCAATTTTTACGACATAAGAAGCAATATTTAAGTACAGACAGTCAGAAAAAAGATATCGGGATCGTGAAAGTACGAAAACAGAATAAGATAATGGGAAACATGAGGTGAATGCGATCAGTTAAACAACGTTATGGAAACTTGAGCAACCAAATGTTGACAAATCAAAAAAGCGAAGAAACGTGGAAAGTTTAAAAAATAACTTGAAGAGGACGGGAAACGATCACATGAAAGGTTTTCTTAGAGTTGATGTTTCTGGCAAGCAGACGACGACGACGACCGAGAGCAGCCTGTCAGAATTAGTTTTTAACGTTCCGACTCGTTTTGTCTGTGCTTCTATAGGGCATGGGCGCAGCGGACAGCGCGTAGCCTAGCTGGACACAACCTTGTCCCCCCAGAACAACTAAACAAAAACAGAAAGTTGGTAAATTTGGACCGGTCTAGTTGCTCTGTGTTTTCTGGAGACTTAGTTCAGATCGTTTTGGATGGTTCATTGAGTCAATTAATTTGTTGCTTGACAAATATATCGATTTGAATGGTAGTTGGTAAATTGTCACTTAATGTATTTGAATTGATCGGAATCACCTCTAACCTATTTCCATTGTTCGTTTCTTCTACTACTGCTGTGTATTTTCCAAATCGTGATTGGATTTTCTGTTTAGCTTTGTGTGAGCAGTTTTTTCAAGGAAACGTTAACCATGGTACGTATATTTTCTTTTTCCTATTTTTTTTTCTGAACAACATTGTTTTTTTTTACCATATTGAAGTTTTGTAAATCTCAAGACTAAGACAAGTTCATTTTTTTCAGGTGCCTTTCTAACTTCATGATGATTTTTGAATGGATGTTTGCTGTGTGCTGTTTTTAGAGACATCTTCTTGGTAAGTAATTAATACATCTTGGCATGGAATGGCTACATTAGGTTCATTGTGGGGCCAAATATGTTTGGTCGATCTAGTCTTGTGAAGCCCGAAGCCAGGCCGCCAGTTCATTTGGGTATTCTTTGTTCTCCATTGTCTGAAACAAACTTGAAGCCAGTTTCAGTCTATTTTCATCTATTTAATTTACTCAATCAGATATGAGGTTTCACAAGACTAACTCGATCATCATCAACCTTTGTTTTCATTGTAATAACTGTTTTATTTGTAGTGTTCAGCTTGATGGTGCAAATGCCTTAGACAATTTTATTTTTCCATGTACCGTTTTCTGTTGTGTACCAACAAGTGATGACTGCTGATAGGCTGTGCTGCTTTCTGGTGCTGTTAACGAGATCAGTATGGTATGTAATTCATAGTGATGTGCTCAAATAATCTTATTTTTTCTCAGTTTAAACCACCACTAGCTGTACTGTTTGCTTTGCTTAAATTCTAGTAACAAATATTTAACATTGTTTTGTGATTTTTTTGTGTTTGTTTCAGGTCCTGTCATGAAGCTCTTGCTATATATTTGTTTAGCTGTTATGGCAGCTGCTCTCCTCACTGAAAATAATTATGAATATTTGTAAGTACTACAGTGATTATTGATATTGTACTGTTATCGTGTTGAACAGTCTATGTTATTTGTAAATTAAGAACCAATATCTTTGCTAACTTCTGCCCTTTTTTCTTTAGGTGTGTTCCATGTGATAGAGTCTGTGTAGGAAAAGAGAGCTTTCTACAGCACATGCAAAGAGTTCCCCATGTACGACCTGTTTTGTGTGGAACTCGCAATCAACAGTACCAACATGTCACATCCCAAATTCGTCACATAAAGGAAATCCACATTGAACAAGCCCAAAATGACAATGCTGTAGACATGGATGTCGATGCAGTTGCTGGGGCTAATGTTGGTGAAGCCATTGCAGAAGCCGATGGTGGAGATGCAGCTCATCAAGATCATGAAGATCAACAGGAGCAAGTATTGCATGACAGTGAAGGAGAGTCAACTGATGAAGATATCATTGACCTAGTTCACTCTGCTGGCCAAATGACACTCAATCTTCGTCAGTCAGGGAGTATAGTTGGTTCACTAAATGTAGACACCATACGAACACAAACGAAAATCGAAACAATCGCTGGGCTCTCTTTGTCAACGCAATAAGCTGTTCGGTTACGCACATTACAAGGGTCAGGTAGCCTGTCTAGGGCTGCTGGAGACGCCCGTGCCTGCCTCGCTGCCTGAGCCTGCCTTGGCCGCCTCCGCGCACTCCCCACACTCGCTCTTGGCTGCCCTAGGAAAGGGACGTTCGGGTGGCCCGGACCCGGCTTTCCGCGTCGTTATGACGCGCACAATGGGGCTCCGGGACAGGCTCCAGGCCAATGGTGTCTACATTTAGTGAACCAACTATATCACGGGTAGTGCAAATAAAAGATTTCAACATGAATGTTTCAAGATGGTTAAAGATGCTACTAAATCAATGAGACAGAAAGTGAAGAAGTTCTTGGCTGATGAAAATATTGACACTCCTCGATCAAGAGAACTTCTGCAGGAGCTTCATGTGGCGGATCCATTCAGTCAATTAAGAACCATGAAACAGCAGCTTAAGCACTTTGCTTCTGAACTTGGTTTAGTGCCCCCAGAGTCAAAATTTCTGGAGTATCGTATAGACTATAGGTTACATTCAGAAACTTTACAGTATGAGCCAACAAGGGTACCAATGAGTTTTGAGTACATACCAGCTATTAAAACATTAACTTTTATGAAAAATGAAAAGATCAGAAATTTAATAGATGCTGAAACTCCTAGTTAGGATGGCATTCTCAGATCATACTTGGATGGGAGGCGAGCAAGAGATCATCCGTTGGTCTCCAGATTCCCAAAGATTTTGCGGCTCCAATTATATTGGGATGATATTGAGGTAGTTAACCCTCTGGGTTCTAAAACTACAATTCACAAGATTGCTGCATTCTACTTCAGTCTTCAAAATTTGCCTCCTGTTAAAAGCTCACAATTCTCATCAATATATCTACTTGCCTTGGCCTTTTCGGAAGACATCAAAACTACTGGGGGGTTTGAGAAAATCTTGGTGCCATTTTTGGCAGAGTTAAGAAAGCTTGAAAGTGAGACTGGTGTTCTCATTGACATTAGCATTGGAGAACCTTTTGCCCTTAGAGCAACATTAACAGTTTTGTGTGCAGATACGTTAGCTGCCCATGAGGTATTGGGGCTTCTTTCTCCATCAGCTCGCCATTTTTGTAGGGTTTGCATGGTATCCAGGCAAGAGTTTAGAGCTAACCTGTTGGCAGTGGGTGAGAGGAGGACCAAAGCTATGTTAGATGAACAAGTGAGATTGATGAATCAAAGAAGATCAAGACAAACGGAGTTTGGTGTGAGGAAAAGCTGCCCCCTTCATCTTTCACGTGGCTTTGATGGCACTAGGGATGTCATTTTCGATTGCTTCCACGATTTGCTGGAAGGAGTATGCCATTGGGTGGTTTCTCTTTGTTTACGCTCGTTCATCTCTGTTGATAACAATATCAGCCTCAAAGATTTGAATGACAGAATTCCTGCTTTCAACTATGGAGTAAATGAGATCAAGAACAAAGCAAGTGCCAACTTCAGTGATGATTCTCTCAAAGGTTCGAAGCTCAAGCAAACAGGCTGTCAAATGTGGTGCTTGACCAGAATGTTGGGCTTTCTGGTACCCGAAGTGCCCGCAGAAGATGAACATTTGAAACTGCTAAATCTTCTTCAGGCCATTCTTCTAATTGTATTCTCTGATGCTGTCCGCCCAGAAGATATAACAAGATTAGAAGAACTCATTGCAGAACATCACACTTTATTTGAGAGACTCCATGTCACCCCAGAACATAATGTATTTGATGATTTGAGTGATGATGAAGAAGAAGCAGAAGAGAACCCTGATGACCCTATGGACGATGAAGAGGCTGCATCAGTTCAGCGAAGCAGAGTCCCCAAAAAGGTGACACCAGGAAACAAGCTACATCATCTTGTACATTACCCTGACATTTTCCGGGACCATGGAAGTCTGATTCGTTATTGGTGTGCAAGGTATGAAGGGCGTCATCAGATTTTCTGCAAGTATGGGTCGATTTGCTGCAATTTTATCAACATTATTAAGTCTATGGCTCAAATGTATCAGTTGAGTACATTAAGCGACCATCTGAAAACAACATACATAGCAGAAGAGATGGAATTGCTTGGCCCTCAGGAGATAACAGTAGAACTTTCAAGGCATAGACAATATCTTATTGAATGTGGTCTGGCACCTGATGACATAGTCAGTGATGTTGAAGCTGTTTCCATTGCAGGTGAAACTTACCGACCAAGCCTCTTTGTCATTGTTGATTGTGCCACCCCAACATTTGCCATAATACAGTACATATATGTTAAAGGGAGTGAAGTGTATCTTGTTCTGAGGCCATGGAGAACTGTTGCCTTTGAGAGGCGGTATTGTGCTTACCGTGTAGAAGCTACCAATGAATCAAGTGTATTCATTCAGAGTCACCAAGATTTGGCTAGACATGGAACCTTTGCACCATGGAATCCTTGGAAGCAAAGAACCACCTACATTGCCCCTAGGACAATCCTCTTTTGAGGTTGAACTGTTGTATATATTAACTTAGTACTTAGCTGGACGTCAACTAGTCAAGTTATTTTTCATAATTTAGGTTAAAATACAAATCTCTTATGCCTTCCCTTGGCTATGTGATTTATGCACAATCTCATCATTTTGTGTTATTTAAATTTGCACTACATTTTGTTCTGCTATTCATTAAGTTTCTTTTTGTCTGTTTATGTCTTAATGTTGACAGCTTAATTGTGTAAACACCACTGTAATGTTATTTCTTTTATAGAAGTTGGTAAACTTTGTCCTGCTGTTTATCATTGACTTTGTAGTCTCTTAAAAAATTAAAATCTTGTCCTCCTTGTGTGCTGAGAGGCTGCAATTAAAATTTAAATGTGTGTGTTTGCATCTTAATGTTAAAAGCTTAATTGTCCAAATACCACTATAATGTTGATTATTTTATAGA
>NW_026267317.1:70721-75392 GCF_000697945.3 Frankliniella occidentalis | reverse complement strand
CCACACACCACACGTTGAGCTAGTCATCCTGGGCTATGATTGGTCAGCGAACGATGCGCCTTCGACCAATGATAGTGAGGGTAGAGGTTCTTGGCCAAGGAGTAATATTTTTAAAATTTGTCGCTCGCAGTTTTGTAAGAAACTCAGGAAAATCGTTAGGTTTTACTTTCGGGGTTCTGTAATTAAAGGAGGCGAGACGGAGCAAAAGAGGTAATAATTTCAAAGTTACGACATGTTAGTTGCGGTAGAAGTCCGTTCAGAACAACAAGTGTCTCTTGGCTTCAACCTAACCTTTCCCACCCGTTTTTGGTACATTTCCTTCTCACGGTAATATAATAAAAGCCGACGAAGTTTGAGTGTTTATATCACGTTTGAAAGGTTTTTAGTCTTTGTTTTACCACCTCAGACTAATCACTTTTATCGTTTTATCCTTGTTTTGTCACAAAACTGTTCTTATTTTTGCAGAGAATAAAGTTTCTGGCAAGAGGGCCACAAAATATGAAACAGAAGATTGGCTTACCTTATGGTGACATAAAAGACATCATGAATCTGTTATCATCTGTCAAGGAAAACATTCCACCTTGCCATATTGCGAGCTCAGTGAGTTGTTCTTTATATCATAGTTGATATGAGACCGTTTTCAAACATTTGACCCGGGGTGTTAATGTTAATATGCTTAGTTTAGTACATCCTTTGGCATGCTTTGACAGATCTTAAGAATGGTTTCCTTCAGTTCGATCTGTTAAGTCACAAATTCAAGTGTGCTGGCTTCTCACCTGGGAGCGATAATGCACAACTGGCAACAGCCTGCCCTTTTGGCGGCCCTGACTGTTGGCTCATTAAATATTATTTATGTTGCCTTTTTTTTGTTTGTCATGCAGATTGCAAGTTCTTCCACTTCAAAACCTGACACGAGGGGTCTCCGACTCGCATAATACTCAGTACACGTCGCCATAATACCCTTATAATACTCCATAATACTCATAATACTCATAATACCCATAATACCCATAATACCTCATAATAGAACATAATACCCTTATAATACCCTTATAATACTCCACAATACCCTGATAATACCCTAATAATACCTTTATAATACCCCATAATACCCATAATACCTAGAATACATCATAATATATCATACCTCATAATACTCCATTCTCCACAGTGCTTTGATAGTAAAATCCATCTAGATAAATATAAACAACCATGTAGCGCGTTGCGCGTTGTACCACCTAGAGTCCTGGTTCTGACCTGGGCAGATACTTCTGCTTGTTCACCATGCTGCGCACTGCAGAACACCAGCGAGTATAGCGCGTGGCGGTGCTGTTCGTCGCCGCTAACACCAACCTCGCCGAAGCCGTGGCCTCCGACTCGGAGGACGTGGTGCTATGTCCGTCACCGTCATGACCTCGTCAGCCGCATCACCGTCACCGTGCCCGACGGCCTCAGGCTGCCATCGCAGTCCAGCCCCAGGAGAGCTTATTTAGACAGCAGGTAGAGTCTGCCGCCGTCCTGGCAGGCCTCTTCTCTTACGGTTGGGCGCTTGGCTCAGTGGGTAGAGTGACAGGCAAATAACTGTAAGGTCGCGGTTTCGACCCTCCGGAATTCCTCTTCTTTTTCTTTTTTTATTAGATCTATGGATAGACATACGTACGTACGTAGATAAAAATACGTCTATTATACGTCGCAAATTAGGACATTATACGTATCATGCATGGTCTATCTTTAGACCACAAGAAACGGCTAATAGACTGTTACAGATCTATGAAAAGATGTCTATTGGATGTATACGTCTAATGTTTGTGTGGGAAGCTTTTTTCCAAAAAATTAATAATTTGTTCAAAAATTCTTGGAGAGCAATTTTTCAATGTGTAATATGGGACATAATACATCCATTATACTTAATAATACCCATAATCCCTAATAATACTTCATAATCCCCGATAATACTATAGTATCCATAATACCCATAATATCCATAATACTCATAATATCCATAATATATAATACTCAGTACACGGCTCAGGCGATTCGGAGACCCCTCGACCTGACACCAGCAGATCACCAGTTGTTAGTACTTGATTTAATCTCCCTATTGTCAAATGCTATTACTCTGACTAAACATTTCTGTTTTTTTTCAACAGCTTGAAAGTCCCCCGCCAGACAAGTATGAGTGTTTGGCGAAATATTTTGACAAAGCAGAGTTTTCCGAGATGCCGGACTATGAAAAGGAGAGCTATTTAAATGCAAAGGAGAATTATGAGTATGGTGTCATTACTCTTGGTATGTATTTCTCTTGCCCATAACTAAAGTATTTTACTCTCTTTGAGTGTTTCTATGTGTTCCATTTTTAACAGGGCTTAAGATTGGGAAACCGGCTTTCATGAAACCGAAGCCTCCTTCATCAAGAGAAAAGATGCAAACTCCCCTGTGCAGCCATACCTAATTGCCACGATGTAGTTAATACGGTGTCGGCACTGAGCTATCCGAGGGGGCCACGGAATTACGGCACATTCGTAGTTCCAGAAGAGTCGCCAGTGGCGCTGGCGTCGACCGATGCCGGGCGAGGGGAGAAGGGACGAGACGAGCGGGGCACCGCTCCCATCCCCTCCCGCTTCCCCTCGCCCGGCATCGGTCGACGCCAGCGCCACTGGCGGCTCTTCTGGAACTACGAATGTGCCGTCTTTCCGCGGCCGTCTTTTAGCCCGCTACCGGCCGGAGAGCCTACACCGTATTAACTACATCGTGCTAATTGCTCTAAAGCCAGCACAGAAAATAACTAGGATGTACATAGTAGCTGATGGTGAAGTGATCCAACTGAAACGCCTTTCTGATGTGGCTGCCTTGGATGTGCTTTTCAAGTCATATTTTGTGTTCAGTGTGCATTACCCCTTAGGTTGGACTGGCTTCGGGGAAATGGTAGAACGTGGGCTCTGTCAAATCAATCATCAGAAGCTTTCAAGCAGTGCCAAAGAACTGCTAGCCCTTTACAAATATAAATTTGAGTAGGTTTGACGGGTTGTTTTCCCCATGTTGTTTTAAATGTTGAATTTTATTTTGTTATCTGTCAAGTTGTGTTTTTCTTTTAATATGTATAACTTAATGTTGACAGCTAAATTGTCCAAACAGAACGTTAATGTTGTTTATTTATGTTACAGAAATTGGTAAACATTGTCCTTGTTGATTGTCTAAACACCACTGTAATGTTAATTATTTAATAGGAATTAGTAAACTTTGTACTGTTGTTTAGTATTGACTTTGTAGTCTCTTCAAAAATTAAATTCTAACAGCACCTATCGCCCTCCATTTGTGCTTAGAGACTACAATTCAAATTTTAATGTATGTGTTTTCACCTCACTGTTGACAGTTAATTGTCTATATACCACTATAATGTTGATTATTTTTATAGAAATGGTTAAACTTTGTCTTTAGTTCTCTATTTATTTATAGTAATAGGTAAACTTTGTCCTGTTCTGTATTTATGACTTTGTGGGCTCTTCAAAAATTAAATTCTAACAGGATCATCGGCCCCAAGTAGGGTGTTGCGCACAAAATGAAAAAAAAAAACACCTCTCTAGGTGTATTGGTTAAGAAGTTACGTTCTGGGAAGCAAAAGAAAAAGGGAAAGGGGGGTGAAGGGTGAAGGGGGGTAGTGCCCGTTTGGCACCACGTCCTATTCTGATCAGTAGGTCATTAAGTACCTCCATGCCAAATTTCAGCCTCCTAGCTCACTGTGCAAAGTTGAGGCCCGATCTGGTCGTAAACGTCCCCACTAAAAGGGGAGGCTGACGGGCGTAAAACCTAACGATAGCAGGTGTGCATACAAACAAATTTGAACCGTAGGGTACTGAGCAGCAGTCCGCCGGGGCATCGCCCAGGAAGCACAAGGAAATCGCTTGTCCCAGGCCTCGGCCCGGGGGCCAGCAGGGCCGACAGCGCCGGCTGGGGTGGCAGGGGTAAAGGTCATGTAGAGGACGCCGTAGTAGTACTCCCCCGCGGGTGGGCACGGGCGCCTTAGGTCGATCACGCCTACAGTCTGTTATGCCCTGAGTCCTGCACGCCTAGGGTCCGTCACGCGTAGAGGATGTTATGCCTTGAGTGAGGGGGGGCGACGGGGACGAAGATTGGCTTTCGGCTAAGACATGGGACTTACGTCAGTCTGTTCTTTCAGATCCAGGGAGCTTTCGGCTTTAACTTTGAGTATTATCGTGACACAAGGAATTACGAAGTTCCCTAAATTCTTGGATTTATTTTACAACGACACGAACTGACGTCTATGACATGGGACTGACGCCAGTCTGTTCTTTCAGATCCAAGGGGCTTTTGGCTTTAACTTTGAGTATTGACGTGACACGAGGGACTACGTTAGTACCTAAATTCTTGTTTATTTTACAACGGCACGGACTGACATATGACCTGGGACTGACGTCTGTCTGTTCTTTCACAACCAGGGAGCTTTCGGGTTTACCTTTGGGTATTGCCCACGGCCCCCCAGTAGAAAGCAGACCAGCCGGTAAACCCGTGGACTGCAAAGGGGAGGGTGCGAGGGTGCCAGGTGAAACACCTCACAATACTAGGTGTGCATACAAATAAGATTATACGGTACCAAGTTGTACCGTACTGAACGACGGCGGGGAAGGAGGGGGAAGGGGAAATGGGGCCAGG
>NW_026267317.1:70254-70671 GCF_000697945.3 Frankliniella occidentalis | reverse complement strand
TTTTTTCCACGTTACCGAGCATTTGGTAAATTACCGTAAATTACCAATTTTTCCGGTAACGTTACCGGTAACATTACCGGCCGTCGCAACCCTAGGGGGGGGGAAGGAGGTCCCAAAAAAGTGATTTTTCTCCGCCCACCTGATGCACAATCTAGTGTCAACAAATGATTTGCTGTGTCAGCAAAATGATTTGCTGGATCAGCAAACATTAAACATTTTTAACCTCATATTAAGCTTTTATTAAAGTGTCTATATGAAGAATAGAAAAAGAAAGGAAAGAGGGGGGGATAGGTGGTCCAAAAAAAGTGGTTCGTCTCCGCCTACCTGTTGCACTACCAACCCAGTCAACAAAGCAGCTCCCACTTACTTTTGGAAGGAGCTTGGGATCATCCCACACGAATCCCTCACACGTGCTTA
>NW_026267317.1:69107-69440 GCF_000697945.3 Frankliniella occidentalis | reverse complement strand
CAGAAAACTCCTCACATATGGAACCGCGTCGCTCCTCACAGTGACAATACGGCGAATAAGATAAGAATATTCACCCAATTTCCCCCACGTTGGGCAAGCAAAGTCTATACTGTTCTAGTTGGTTCTACGGCAGACCCATATATCGAGTTTAAATGATGGCATCTTTAACGAATTGCTGAACGTCAGCCTCCATTAAAATATACAGTTAACAGCTCGTCTCTGGAGACGCGCAGCACTCTCCTACCGTACGCAGTCACTCCACGGAACACGTAGCACGCCTCCATGGTCTCGACGTCTACACCGATCCACAGAGCCTTGCTGTTGCATAGGCTC
>NW_026267317.1:68521-69057 GCF_000697945.3 Frankliniella occidentalis | reverse complement strand
CACTCTGACCATGGTAAATCAATTCCATGGCCAGCTAGCAGCCAGCTGCTCCCATGGACACGTTCTGCCCATGAACCATTGTGCCTTCTTGCCATAGTCATTTCTTGTCCATAGATTTATGAAACGATGTGGCCATGGAAAGTACCGTTGACATTGACATGGCTGTCGTTTGATCATGGTGCTAGGTGCATGGCTTGTCATGGACCAGGTTGTATTCATGGACGTGTCCCTATGGTCAAAGGTTGTGACCATGACTCCACGCCTATGGACACAAACCCTCGCCATGATTAACGTAGACCATGAACACAGAGACCATGTGGAAAACATCCCATGTCCATGACTAATACAGTTGGCCATTGATTAGTTCTGTCATGGTCTTTGTGTCCATTGACAACAGTATCATGTCCAAACGTTTGTTCATGGACGTTCTACATGACAATGGTAATAGTAACCATGGACACATTCATGGACTTAGTTGTGACCATGAAAGCCAATTCTCATGGTCATCCCTTGCCATGGAGCACATTAGCCATGGC
>NW_026267317.1:61313-68471 GCF_000697945.3 Frankliniella occidentalis | reverse complement strand
CGGTCAATTCAGATGCGCTGATCACGATGCCGTTTTCTATATGAAACGCATACATTCGATATGGTAGTGCGTATATAACCTGTATGCGCGTACGCTTCACGTACGACGTAAGCAATGCATGCACAGGAAAAACATGGCTATGGGAAAGTTTCTCAAGATAGCGCCTGCAACTGTACGGGTAGGCCAACCCGCCAACCCGTCATTTAACTGTGTGGAGAGGGTGGCCCGCCGTACCAGATAGCGCATGCAACTGTACGGGTTTATTATTTGCTACGGTGTACAATGTATACTGTCTGGTTTTGTATGATTTTTTGCTTGCAGAAATTAGGCAGACTAAGCCCGGTGGAACTAAAGACAAATCCGAGGACAAATTTCTTTACAAAAATTGAAGATTCCTGAATTGTCTCATGTTGCTTTATTTTCTCTTTTTTTTGTCGATAAGGGAAGTTCAAAACAAGAGAAAAAAGTACATGACTAGCACAAAATCCCAGTCAAAGTGGACATCACTATAGTAACTACATCAAGTAATAAGCTTGAATGTAAAAGCAACGCTTATTTAAAAACAAAAATAAACACACACATGAATACATTTAGAATAGTCAAGAAAATTAATCTTAGACAACACTGAACAAGTGAAAGTTACTCACATTACATGTCTTAAAATTACATTTTCGTCATTTTCTACAGAGGAATTCAAAGAAATAGGCATTGGGTGCACACGCCGGCGCAAATGACCAGTTACGTGGCCACGCAGGGATTAGAGCCCAGCCGGGGGCCTCAGTGGCCGCGTCCCCCAAGCACCCTGCTCGTGTTCGCATACGGACCGGCCCCGGCGCGGATGGTCAGTTTTCGGGCGTCCGCAGGTAGCCCCGGCGCAGATGGTGTGCGACCCCTTTTTCATGTTTTTTTTCAAGGATTACCCCGGATTACCCCGGCTTTTTTAGAATTTACTCGGATTACCCCTGCCGGATTACCGAACGGCTGTCAGCCGGATTACCTTAGTCGTTTCCCCCTCGCACGAAACACTGTTACGCTGCGACGCGCCTGGCATACATCTACCTATGCCTGCGGCGCTCACAGCCGCATCGAGCAGAAGGCAGAGTCGTACACAGGCCTTCGGCCCCAAAAGTCACAAATTTTGCTCTTCAGGGTTGTATTTTGACCCCACCAGAGACTATCAAATGTCTAAGAAAAAAAACATTTAAATTGGTTGGGGTGGTCATTTTCGTTTGGAAAACTCCCTCTGGCGCCTCAACGCTTAGAGATAGAGCAAAACGGAAGAAATTTTCGTCTTAAGGACTCTACCTTGATGACCCTTATTGAAAATAGACATCCATAAATGGCTATAAATGGTCTAATGCCTATCTAGCAGGTCTCACTGTTTAGACGTCTACGCCAAGATGTTTTAAAGATGTCTTCTGCCATCTTGTCTAACTGTAGACGAGTGGTAGATGCCGAGAGACTCTCTATACATAGGAAGTATACTTCCTATGTAATCCATCCATGCGTACAAATGTCTTTCTGTAGATGGGGTGTAGACTCCGGGAGACGGTCTACATCCTATATTACCCATCTAATCATTTAGATGTCTTTCTGTAGATAGGGTATGGACGCCAAAAGACGATCTATTTCCTATCCAAGCCATCTATACATTTAAATGTCTTGCCGTAGATGAGGGGTAGACGTCTCGAGGTACTCTACGTCTTGTCTAAGCCATCCAAGCGCTTTGATGTCTTGTAGTAGATGAGGCGTAAACTCCGAGAGCCGTTCTGCTTTATGCGCAAGCATCTATGAACTGAGAAGTCTTAACGTTAAATGGCGTGTAAGCACCAAGAATAGCCCTTCTCAAAAAAAAATAAAAAATAATAAAATGAAATAAAAAGTCATCGAGGTTGCACCCTTTAAAAATCGTATTGAAGCCGTGAAGATACTGTGCAAAATCTGGGCGCCACCAGACAACGCTTTCCCGGCCCGGATCGCTTTTGAAGTTAGGAACTCCAAACGGCCGCGAGAGAGACCACCATTAGCCCATCCCATTTCATGGGTCGAAATCGTGGATTTCGGAGGTACGGCGCCTAAATGGTAGATTTCACTTATGAGAGACCGTGTGCAAAGTCCAGGGCCTGTGCGACAACGTTTACCCGGATCGCATTGCGATTTTCGTTTTGGCCCAACCTTGGCGCCACACAGGTAGGCCGTCTTGTAGGCGCTGCACTGCGCGCACGGTGGGGCCAGGGCGAACGACTCGGGCTGAAAGTGTTACCCTATGGGTCCTACATTGTATCATATATGAAGGATCCGAGCTCCCGACACACGCGGCGTGTCCAGGGGCCTAAACGTGTACCCAACGTCACTCGCCATTTACAGAAAATAATGGATGAAAACCGAGGGCACACTGAGACCTTTCAGAATCAGTAATGTCTGCGGGGTAGCGGTGAGGTGGTCAGTGGAAATGGCAAAAAAAGTCCAAAACGCCTGTGTACTAGGCTACTGTGCACTGCAGGCGTGTAGTGCGGGCAACCTAAGTGACGTCACCACAGGCGCATACATGTTTTTCAAACTTTCTCTAGTGAACGCGTCGCCGCTACCCCGCATCTTTTTTCATACTTTGCACGTTTGTTCTAGAGTCCATTCTGAACGATTTGGCCCGATGAGGCATCCGCTCCGACCGTGCAGACACCTGCTATGGCCAATTTTAGTCCAATATTTCAGAAATTTGTCTTAAACCCTTCAAAGTATATTTCTCAGCACTCCGCGGACCGATTTGGGTGCTCGAGGTGTCGTTTCCGGTCAATTTAGATGCGCTGATCACGATACCGTTTTCGGATTTTTGATATCTCATTTAGTTCTTGATATATTTGACTTTAAGTATCAAGTTTCTGTTTCAAGAAAAGGTACAAATTTGCTCTGCGTCACTTTTCGCCCGCTTCTGTCCGAAATAATGCATAAAGTTCTTTTATACTCGTTGTAGCTCGTTTTGTAAGGAAGTGAATGCAAAAAACCCGAAGTCTGTGCTCCAAATAGTGTCCCCGCTACGGCGTTTGGAAGCTGGTGTCGCGTGGCCCCCCGACAGGCGCCGCCCGTAAGGGGCACTAGGCATCCCACGCGACAAATCGACAAAATTCCCATTTTCCACTGTTTTCGTTGCTTTTAACTCATTTCAAGGGAGGTAAATTTCTATGTAGGATGGGAGTCGGAGTGGGTGCCTCAGGTGCCTACACTGCAATGAGTGCCATTGTCGTGGGGGTAGGGTGCGTGCGATCACAGGCAGCGGGGCTCGGGGTGGGTGGGGTCGGGTGGCGCGGGCGCGCGGGCGGACTACGCGCTATTTATTTTCTGTTTTCAAGCCTCAGGTATGTAGATACCAAACTAAATTTGCTGCATACATGTAGGTATTCAGCAATTAACGCATACATGTACACACTTGGGTTTCCGGAGTAATCGGGTGGTAAACTCAGTGAACGACATGTCGCATGCATGCAGCAGAGACGATGGGACTGACTTTTCTTGACAGTCCGCACTAAATTTTCCATCAAACTCACAGGTAGATTTTCCCATTTCATCTCGTAAGCGCATGAAGACCCTCCGGAGAGCTACAGCGTCTTCGTCCTTTTCTGATTTTCTTACGAGTGCAGTTAAAGCTTTCTCTGACAGAGGGACGTACTCTCGGCCGATCTTTTCTTCCATCCGATGAGGAAATTGGGAAAGTACTCTCTCTCTCTCTCTCACTGAGTCGGGTCGTGTGAACAGGTGGCATTTTGTTCACATCTACCCCCTACCCCCTCGAGCTCAGCGAGACGTTGGGCGTAGCCCTTCGTGAGGTCAGTCATCTTAAACCTATGGTACATGGGCTCAGTTTTTGCTACGTTTTCTGCGATGTGCATTCCTGTGGGGTGTTCCGTACATTAATTTTCCACTACTGGCCCGTTTTTTGGCCCGTTTGAGCACCGTTGAATTAAATTTTAACCAACACTTTCTATGGCACTTTGCTCGTGGTCTAGGCTGGCTCATTTGAGTAGAGAAGAGCCTGAATTCTTTTGAATACCAAAATGTTATTTCCAAGAGTTTTGTAACCAGAATTTCCAACAGTTACTACTGCATTTAAAGCCGGACATGTGATGGGACCAAAATTTGCACGTATCTCCTGGCATAGACAGCATTTCTTTCAATTAAATGCGTCTGATGCGTCCGCGGGGGAGGGTGGGTTTGAGAACTGACGCGCACGTTTGGCCTCTGGCGACGCCATGGCCACTGCAGTAACCAAATCAGTAATTAGATGTTCGCCCCGCATGTCGTTCACTGAGTTTACGACCCAATTATCTACATACCTGAGGCTTGAAAACAGAAAATGAATAGCGCGCAGTGCCGCCCGCGCCGGCCGGTCTCCCACCCCGAGCCCCGTTGCCTGTGATCACACGTACCCTGTCCCCACGACAAACGACAATGGCACTTATTGCAGTGTAGGCATCCGAGGCACCCACTCCCATCCCACCCTGAAGGGGGACTGACGTTACCCTCCAAAGGGTAAATCAGGGTGAACCCCTTGATGGGGTGCGGTAGCCCTCTTAATGAGGACAGTTGCACCCCATCAAGGGGTACACCCTGATTTACCCTTTGGAGGGTAACTTCAGTCCTTATTAAAGAGGCAGCAGTACCTCTCACAGGGGTACGATCCCACCCCTTAGCTTTTATAGTGTGGTCGACCATAAATCCACTGAGGGACACCGAAAGAAACTTGCTTTAATACTCCCTTTTCTCTTTTGTTCGTAGCGTTCTTCTGTTTGGTCCTCTCTGCGGCCGGAGTCAAAAAGATTCCAACCCTTTCTTCCGAGACTATGACTGCCAAATTTGACAAAGGGATCGTTTTCTTACGAGCAAGGGACTTCCGTTTTAGTAATGACATGTGGTTAGTAGGAGCGAATTTCTCGTTGGCGAAAATGGAACAGAAATTGGCCACCTATCGAGAAGTCGCCGACAAACTTACAAGTTGAATTAACATAGTAGACAAAATTGCGGACGAGAGTTTACAATAAGAGTCGAGGCATGCTCAAAAGTGTGATTGAGCAGGAGGCCGGCGCTCTTGACACCATGGTAAGGTCAATAGAAAGGGATATGAATCATCTCCGTTCTACGGTTTCCTCGGGCCCTGCGCCGCTTCGCCGAAAGCGAGGCCTAGATGATGTGGGGGGGCTCTTAGTGGCCGGTGTACGTCAAAGAACCCTGCAAATCGACCTAATGCAAAACCGCTCGGCACATCGATAGTTGGGGCCGAAACAAACGTTTTGACCCGCAGAGGCAAAAAAAAAGTTCCCTTAGTAAAAAACTTATAAGGGGTTAATATTAACATGGCGCCTTACGCGGACTCCGGGTAGGCAACACGCAGCACACGGCCGGCCGTTTTTCGCTGTTCGCGCGGTTTTTCCGCGAAAATGGTGACTTAGAGGTAAAGTATATTAACAAAAATTGGAGGAGCGGTACAGAAGAGTGTACTGAAGACTCTCGCGTTGAGATATTGTCAAAATGTTGCCTGTGAGGGCGTCTAGAAGCCAGCAAAGTCCAAATTCACGGGCTTTGAACACAGTTGTGTTCAAAGTCGTTCAACGTCCAACCCATGCACCCAGAGTGCAGTTCTTTCGTACTAAACTGTCAAGTGAGGTGTGCTGAACACGCTCATGGTACCCGTTTGGACCTCAGACCTCTGGAAATTCAGACCACTGGAAATTAATTTATTGAACATTTAGTCAAGCCGCGCAGCGCTTGGTGCGCCGGCCTGCTCGGGTCCGGCCCAGCCGCTGGGCTAGCTGCAGCACCCACGGGCCCGGACTGCTCCGAGGCTGTCTCATGCAGTTCACCCCACTAGAAGGGTGGCTATTATAGAGTATAATGTGTGAAGCTTCTTTTATTTATTGATCTTTTTGGTCTTGGTCTAATGGAATGGGTTGATGTAGTGGGTCCAGTGTGCACGGTGCAGCGTCTCTTCTTACTGCTTTGTGGTCTTTTCTGAGAACAGCGCCATCGTACACACTAAAAGCTTGTGAACATTTATGCTCATAGTTTACTGAGTTCTATGTACGTGCTGCGGTTAAGCATTTTTTTAATACGCCGGTATGAACAAATTTCGAAATCGTGGGAAATACTACCTCGGTCCCCATTTTTCATCCGTGTTGGCTAACAGTTTATGAACAGAAATGTTCACGAGCTTCTAATGTGTAGTAATCACTGTGTTAACACTGGAAAAACGGAGGTGCTATGTAACACCTTTTAAATGTGTTAGTGTACAAATGCCTTTGTAAAGGTACTAATTTACTAACGCCTGTAGAAAGGTATTGGATAGCACCTTTGTTTTTCTAGTGAAATGAGTGAAATATGTCTATTTTCTTACTGACTGTCATGTAAATTATCTGGATGTAGATGGGATTACAGCATCAGGATAATGAGGTTGATGGAATTTGGTAGCAGCCCCTCAGCCTCAAACTCGGGCAGCAGGTTGGCAAGCGTCTTGTAGCCAGCGTACCTCTGTGATGCGACGGGGTTCTCGGCGGGGCATTTGAGTACGCCGGACCTCTCACCTCACAGACAGCATTGAGCCCGGTTGGTGTTGGCTGCATTTCTGCTGCTCTCCCCCAAGACGGCAGAAGGCGCAAACTTCAGCCTCTTCTTCGAGGGGGAGCTCGTCGGGGTGAACATCGTGCTGGGTGTGACACATTACGATGTAAGCCCACGCACGAGCAGAGGGCACTCATACTAAAGGGTGCAAGAAATGCTTTTGAGGCCGCCCGCCCCTGTCATATACGGTGAGAGGAGCCGGGCTAGATCTAGTGCACACTCTCAGATGCCGAAGCTCCCCCAAACCCCAAGAAACGGGCCAATCGGGGTAACACAGGGGCGGGAGCAAACAATATGACAGGGCAGGGCAGGCCATCCCAGCAGCCGGGGCCGGGCCCGAGCGGGCCGGCGCGCCAAGCGCTGCGCGGCTTGACTAAATGTTCAATAAATTAATTTCCAGTGGTCTGAATTTCTAGTGGTCTGAGGTCCAAACGGGTACCATGAGCGTGTTCAGCACACCTCGCTTGACAGTTTAGTACGAAAGAACAACTGCACTCTGGGTGCATGGGTTGGACGTTGAACGACTTTGAACACAACTGTGTTCAAAGCCCG
>NW_026267317.1:54698-57498 GCF_000697945.3 Frankliniella occidentalis | reverse complement strand
AATCTTCGTCACCGCTGCTGATGACGATAGTGGAATTCCCCTCTTCCTTCGCTGTAGTCGAGTGCGCCAGGCTCCACGATGTTGATGAGTGGTGGCGGTCTCGACTGCGTGCTGGCGGCCTCCCCGAAGAACGCCAGTACGCTGTCGAGGTCCGGCAAGTCGTTCAGAGGCTGGACACCAAGCTCATCCATCAATCCTTGCACGGCGGCGTCCTGAAGCAAAGCCGGCCCGGGCGAGTAGCAAGAATTCGTCAAATTTAGTGAGAGTGTATAATGGCATTCACTTATTAATTTAGCAATGCAAGTTATTAACAATTTCAAAAATTTAATTTTAATGTTGCTCCATATAATCGAAGAACAATGCAAGTGCAAAAGTAATGAAAGTTGAGGCGCTTCAGCAGTTTAGCGCAACACTCACTGGACGATGGACACCAGCCATAGATGAAGTCGGGCGGCCGGGCGGCTCAGCCGCTGAGCAATTCGACGGCGCCCCGCGGCTGACGGTCCTCCGCTGGCATTCCCTCCAGAACTGCTCCGTGCCGACCCGCCTGCACCAGCCCGGGCTAAGCCGCCATTTCCACTCCCTTGCTCGGACAAGGACGGAATTGGAGTGGGGCCCCGACGAGTCCCCCACCTAAAACACAAAACGAACGAAACAAATCTTGTAAATTCAAGACACACCCCCCCCCAAATAAAAAAAAAAATAAAAAATAATAATAATTAAGGACGGAAATGGACTCACCGCGCTCCCGCAAGTAGAATATTGCAGCAGTACACAGGGCCTACCGGCGCGCCATCTCCTCGTCAACCTCAAGGCCATCCTCAAGAATTTCCTACGAAACACGAAAGAATCACGTGATTACCGCATATAGTCCCACTAATCATGTTATCTCTTTCCCTCTATAATCACTTACCTGAAGCCAGTCAAGGATCACTCTTTCGGAAATCACGGGCCGCGCCATGCTTGCTTGACGATTCCTTCGAAATCAGCTGGGCATGGCACAAGCAGACAGGCACAGCTCACCGTGGTAACAATTAGAATAGGCCGATCAGGCTCTGCCCCCGCCAAACCCCACGGCGCCCGCGTCGCCCTGCCGCGCCCGCGGTTAACAATATCTCCCTCCCCCTCTTCTCTTTCTCTCTCTCTCTCTCTCTCTCTCTATATATATTTCCTTTACGTTATGATATATGCAATGTATTTACTGAAACTTGTTTGCACATTTACGCCGACGATCTCCAACATTATACGTCTTTTCTGCCCGAAGATCTTCCCACAGTGGTTGATCTAGTGAATCGAGGGGCTCAGGCACTGGCTGATTTCGCCACAGGATATAACCTGTCCATAAATGGTAATAAAACCCAGGTGATTTTGATTGCCAACAGTAAAATCATTAGCAAACTGCCTGACGTTAAGCCAAATATAATTGTTAACAATGTACCACAACCTTATCTTGAGAATGTTAACAACTTAGGCCTTAATATTTACTGTCATATAACTTGGGAAAGAGCCGCAACTATTGTCTGCACGCTCCTACCGGATGTGATTCAGAGAAGACGCAGGTGCGAGCGGGTCAGCCTACCCAAGGGGCTATGGCGCCTCTGAATCACCCCCGGTACATTGTTGAGGAACTCGCTCACTCCCCTTTCCCCCCACTCCTAGAACCCCCCTTCCCCGGCTCCTGTTGTAGCTGCTAGGCAACCCGGACCCCCGGCCGCTAGCTGGCAGACGCGCTCCCACTCAGTGGGTGCATGTGGGCAAGGCTCGGGAAAGCGCTTCGAAAAGTTCGAAAACTCTTGAACAAGATGAGTACGATGAGGGGGTGCACTGAAGTGGCCGGTTTCCCGCCGCTTGGCTGCGCCGTTGTGCGAGGTGGAGTCTCTACTGATCAGCTGTTATTCTTAATCTGTTTAATGTAGTACCGCGGACTGGCACCCGCCCACCGTCGGACGGGCCGGCCATCAACTTCAACTCCAGCAGTGATGATGAGGCCGCGCCCGTCCCCGGTGGCCCGGATGGGTCCGGGGCCCCCGCCGCTTTTACTTGGGAAAGAGCCGCAACTATAGCATGCAACAAGAGTTTAGCAGCCCTGCATTGTCTCAAAAAGCACAAAGATGTTCTGCCGAGAGCCATTCGCAAGCTTTCGGTTGAAAGTTTGATTTTTCCAACAATGGACTATGGTCTTATTGTCACATTTGATATGCTTGTAAAATCCTGCGAGCGGCTACAACGTGTTCAAAACGCCTGTGCGCGCTTTATTTTTATTCTACCGCGCGATGCTTATATATCTGCAACTATTACAAATCTTAGATGGCTGCCAATTGTTCAGAGAAGGAACTTTCAAGCACTGTGCCTTTTAAAAAAGATTTTGATTTATAAAACGCCTGTATACCTGTGCCTAAAATTTACTTTTGTCCGCGATATCCATGATCGATGCCTTAGAGATCGAGAGCACTATCTTCGGGTGCCACCCCACTTCACTGACAAAAAAAGAGCCTGTTTCTGGCTATCGGCGGTAATATGCTGAAACCAGCTACCCAGCAACATCTTGAATTGTAAATCTGTTAACTCATTTAAACATAAAACTGCTGTTTACCTACGCACCAATGTTTTGCGCAGTTGATTTTCTTTACATTTGTTACTCATGTATATCCTGTAAACCGGTACCTACTGTATTCTATATTCTGCTAGACCTGCGATGCTCAAGGTAGGCCAGCCCGCAGAACACACATGCACTACATACGAGAAGTTGCCTACCCACCAGGGGCTCCGAAGGGCTAGCACAGGCTGAACTTGGCCAGCG
>NW_026267317.1:43428-48288 GCF_000697945.3 Frankliniella occidentalis | reverse complement strand
GTTGTTTTCATGGTTTACTGGTTCCATAAATCTATGGTCAGAAAAATCCATGGTTAAATTTATGTCCATGGCTCATGGACAGCCCCATGGTTTTTTTACCCAGGGTAGTTTTGAATTTGTTTGAATTAAATTGAATTGGTCTGAATTAGTTTGAATTGGGCAGAATTAGGGGTGTACACTTGGCAGGGGAGTTATCCACCCCTCGAGTGTTAACGTTTTTTTCTCCCTATAATTAATTTGATGTGTCAATGAAGTTCTTGGATGTACCCGTTAAAGAACGAGATATCTCCTTGGTATTGAAACAGTGTCGTCAGGAAGTTGGTTTCATTCACCTCTATTGCCCTCGCCCAAACCCCGTATAGATGTTTTAGACGGTGATCCGTTCGAATGTTGCTTGTTTTGCCAGACCTCCGACTAATTTTTCAATTTCATGGGAACATGGCTATTTTGATGGGACCGTATTGCTCACTTTGAGTACATCCAATCAACTTCGTCCATCTACTGGAACATCCTGCATAAGCCAATTCATTCATATTAGGAGCAGCATGTATGGAGCAGTCATCTTTTCTTTATTTTCTCGTGCACGAAGATTTTACGAATCTTTATAATTGTTACGAGTTTAGGAATGATGAATGTTCTTTTTTGGGTGCGGTTTAAATTGCGGCAAATTGCCCTTTCTTAATTTTTTTTAGTTCTGGATGAATTTTGAATCGTAATTTAATTAAAAATTATACATATGACACGAAAGTCCTATTTATGCTTAGGAATAATCCATGTAAGTATTTTTGATTCTTTTGACGGGACCTTTATATTAATAATTTTGTTTTTTGATTCATACATCTGACTCAAGTAGTGATTCTTCTTCCACCTTCTTTATTTTCTGAAATCATGAATTACCAGTCTTATTACTTTATATTATTGAAGTAACCAATCAGCAAGACTACTTTGTGCCTAAGATTGAAGTCATTAGTCCTTCTATTAAAGAAAAAATTGCCTTTTATTAATGAGATCATGATTCTATACCGAAATGGCCATCCATTAGATCTTTGCATAACTGATTGGTCAATTAACCAAGAGTCAGAAATTAGAACTGTTCATTTCCTCGTCAACTTATTGTATTTACCTTTTCCATTGTCCTTTCTTGATTGTTTTTCGATAGTACATCTTTATGTCTCATTGTCTCAAGTTCATCACTGTCACATTAAAAATTCTTTTCTGTTGAAGAGTCCGACTCTGAATCTGTGTTATCCTCTTGTTCCAAGTATTTCGAGCATGCTGGTTCCATCTTTACTGAAAAAACAAATATACTTAGTTTTTTCTGATTTAATACACTTACCATTGAGTACAACGAGTACCTTTCTCTGTATGGATCTTGTCTCAAGGTATCCTTATGTTCAATGAAGGCAAACAAAACCATTAACAATTATGCTAGTCACTCTAAAAAAAAAATAATACAAAAATCTGTAATTCGGATATGCAGTTTTTTCAGCATCCGTGGTACAAAAAATTGTATTTTTTCGGATACAAAATCAAATTTGTAATACGGATACAGAAATTTGTATCTATCATACATCTATCATACAGAAGAAAATACGTCGATGTTCTTACTCCGATTTAAAAGAAAAATATTTTTTTCCTGCTGGTTGTCTCATTTTAGATGTTGCCCACACATGACAGGCAGTTAACTTCAAAGTTGTACCTTACCTAACTGAGATTTGAACCCCGAACCTCTGGGTTTCGACGCCTTAGCCCACGCGGCTAAGGCGACTACCTGCGAGCAGACGTGCTCCGACCCGGTGTCATTCTTCCCCACGTCTTGTCTTGGCTATGGCCCCTGATTGCGCGTCGGACGGGCCATTTCTTGACATTGTTTTTGTGATTCATCATACATAAACGTGTATGAGAGTGCTGTGGGGTCCGTAGGTACTGAAGTTACCGAAAACAAGTTGGTTTTGTCAAATTAGGTTCAATATTTGTTAAAACTTGCATTGAAACGCTGGTCACCGTTCTGATTCTGCATACTGTTTCCCTCTGTACCTCTTTCGCCCCTATCACTTTGCGGGGGTCCGAACCGCATGCTTACTTTGTGTTAAAAACGTTAAAAATTCATGCACAGAAAACTGACCCCAGGTACCATAGGTTTAAGATGACTGACCCCACGAGGGGCTACGCCCAACGTCTCGCAAAGCTTCAAGGGGTAGATGTGAACAAAATGCCACCTGTTCACACGATCCGACTCAGAGAGAGAGTACTTTCCCAATTTCCTGATCAGAAGGGCCGAAGGCCCGTCCCAAACGCCGCCGGCAGGCCAAGCGAGGCCCGCTCCCTGCCGAACCGAGTTGCCGGTGGAGCGAAGCGGAGCTGGCAACTTAGTTTGGCGGAAGAGCAGGCCTAGCTTGTTTCTCTCTCTCTGTTTTCACTGGCCGATAAGAAGGAGGCGGAGGAGGGGGTTCTGCCGACCCCACGCTTGCGTAGTCGCAGCAGCAGCAGCAGCAGCAGCAGTAGCAGCAGCAGGAGGAGCAGCAGCAGCAGCAGCAGCCGCCCGAGCCGAGCACGGAAAATAGTGAGGCTGGCAATATGTGTAGGGCGGGATATCGCGACCCCCCCTTTTTTCCCCCACGTTTTTCGTCCTAATGCGCATAAGTAAATGTTGATTCAGGTGAAAATGGTCGATGCTGGGACCCAGACGAAGGAGGGGCCGTGGAATGCCATGCGGTCATCGCCGCCACGGGTCAGGACGACGATGTCGTCGACTTGAGTGACAAACCAGTCGGTTTGACAGCGTGTCCGGTGGCGGACGCCCCCAACCCTCTTCATGAGGCCCCTGGCCCCTCTCCTCCCCCTGAAGATACGCCGGCCAACAGCCCTCCCCGTCAGGAGGCTGCCGAGCGCCACCAGGAGAAGCCCGCCGCCGACCCTCCCCGTCAACTAGCAGCATGCCCGCCACCAATTTACGGTGATCCCACGAAGAGAGTGGTGACGAGACCGCTGCTACCTCAGGCGGCGCCTAGGGTCAGTGGCGAGTGGCGCCTTGGTGCAGAGTGTGCCGCAGCGGCACTATAAAAATCCCGCGGGTAGACCATCCCCTCCAACCACGGCTCCACGCCGTGCCGGGCCACGGCCGCAACGCCCTATCGGCCCCGCCATGCCACTTCGCCCAGTCCAGAGAGAGGTCATGATGGTGGAGCCGCATCACTTTGCGAGCAAGCGTAAGGTTTCGCGAGCGCGAAGTAAATAAGAGAGAAAAGAGAATGTACGAGTCATAAGAAAAATAAAAAAAGGTACTTTGAAAATTAAATTTATTTCTTTCTTTTGTGTCTACCTTTGTTCTGTTGAGTGTTTAGGGTGTGAATGAAATGTTTTTGAAAGTATAATCGATTCAGATGGATAAGAGGGAGTTTGAAATAAACACGGCAAAAGAAATTCATTGCAAATAGATAAAAAATTTGGTTTATTCAAAAAATGTTATAAAATAAGACATGGAAAAATTAAGTATGCATGGAAAAAAATAGTAATACTAAAAGAGACAGAACACACACACAAACACACACATACACAAACACACACAAACACACACATACACAAACACACACATACACAAACACACAATAAACCTATCTAATACAGTTTGACACATGAACTTCTTTCTGTATAACAACAGTTCACATTTCAAAATGAACATATCGAATAGCATTTGAGCATTGTAATGAGATACTACGCTAAGAAGGGTATAGTCATCATCTGGCCCGTCTTCCAGCGCCTTTATAATGACAGCATTGTTATTCGCCAAAAACTCTTTAGTCTGATCTGCATCTTTTAATTGGCCCACAGCACTATCTACTAGCATTTTCAGAAAACTCATATTCACCCAATTTCCCCCACGTTGGGCAAGCAAAGTCTATACTGTTCTAGTTGGTTCTACGGCGGAACCATATATCGAGTTTAAATGTTACGTGTTGGTAAGACTGCAGAGTTCCGCCCTTGACCCTGGTCTGTTAGGCCCCGGGTGAATACCGGTTCCGCTAATTAATGACCCCTGGCCTTTGACTGTATCCTGTGTTGTGTACTCACTTAATAAACTATAGTGAAATAGTGCTAGAGTCTTTATCCTTACGCATCCGCCTTTATCACACGATAACCAGAATAGAACATATACTATGGTTCACATAGCCTGATCCGGAAATTTGCACATTTATGAGACCACCCACACAACTGACTATGGTAAGACGGAGCCGGCCTTCATTTATGAACTTCCCAACTTCCTTCTTTGTGATGGCATCTTTAACGAATTGCTGAACGTCAGCCTCCATTAAAATATACAGTTCGTCTCTGGAGACGCGTAGCACTCTCCTACCGTACGCAGTCACTCCACGGAACACGTAGCACGCCTCCATGGTCTCGACGTCTACACTGATCCACAGAGCCTTGCTGTTGCATAGGCTCACAGCGTGCTCCAACACGCACTCTGGCATTTTGTCCATGCCAGCAGGTGGGGGGATGACATTCTTGGATGTGTTATCCTAATCTTCGTCACCGCTGCTGATGACGATAGTGGAATTCCCCTCTTCCTTCGCTGGTGTCGAGTGCGTCAGGGGCGCTCCCGCTGGCTCCACGATGTTGAGGAGTGGTGGCGGTCTCGACTGCGTGCTGGCGGCCTCCCTGAAGAACGCCAGTACGCTGTCGAGGTCCGGCAAGTCGTTCAGAGGCTGGACACCAAGCTCATCCATCAAACCTTGCACGGCGGCGTCCTGAAGCGAAGCCGGCCCGGGCGAGTAGTAAGAATTCGTCAAATTTAGTGAGAGTGTATAATGACATTCACTTATTAATTTAGCAATGCAAGTTATTAACAATTTCAAAAAT
>NW_026267317.1:42647-43378 GCF_000697945.3 Frankliniella occidentalis | reverse complement strand
GCAGCAGCAACTGGCTGCTTTGCCTCCCGTTCCTAGCCCGGAGGAGGTGCAGGTTATTGTGGACCGACTGCCCTGCCAGGCTGCAAGTTCAGCTGCAGATGTAAGGTTTTTTGTGTCTCCCCCCCCCCCCACCTTTCCTTACCTCTACTCCAATTTCATCCGCACCTGTATTGCTCTGATTTGTGATTGTATAGGGGTATTGGTTTCACAAAAATTATTTTTATTATAGGTGCATCTTGTGGTAGGCGTTGATATTTTCATCAACAATCATGTTTTGGCAACCCTTCACCGCCTATACATGCAAAGGCCAAGTTTTTATATGTCCCTTGTCCTGCGTGAGCTTGTACTAGAAAATGTAATGTGTCTGCCGTACATCTCAGCGAAGGGGAGGGATCAATTAAGATTGGTCTACCCAAAGACCTGTTTAAGGCAATTACTGGTAAGGCAGCATGACATTCTCCACTTTCATTCTGCATTCAAATAGAAATTATCCAGACTAATTGCTTTTTGTTTTCTGGGTGTTCAGTGTACATGGATCACCGTACCAAGTTTTATTCCTAGATATTTGGCTGCAGTGTCAGTAGCTAATATGATGAATCGTTGTAGTATTATTCTTCCACTGTTAACATTAAAATTTAAGGGGGCCGTTAACGCGTTAGAATTTTTTTGTTTTTCTTCATCTGTACTATCGTCGCTAATTTTGATTTTTTCATCCTTCATTCCACACCAGA
>NW_026267317.1:39862-42597 GCF_000697945.3 Frankliniella occidentalis | reverse complement strand
GCGTCTAGAAGCCAGCAAAGTCCAAATTCACGGGCTTTGAACACAGTTGTGTTCAAAGTCGTTCAACGTCCAACCCATGCACCCAGAGTGCAGTTCTTTCGTACTAAACTGTCAAGTGAGGTGTGCTGAACACGCTCATGGTACCCGTTTGGACCTCAGACCTCTGGAAATTCAGACCACTGGAAATTAATTTATTGAACATTTAGTCAAGCCGCGCAGCGCTTGGTGCGCCGGCCTGCTCGGGTCCGGCCCAGCCGCTGGGCTAGCTGCAGCACCCACGGGCCCGGACTGCTCCGAGGCTGTCTCATGCAGTTCACCCCACTAGAAGGGTGGCTATTATAGAGTATAATGTGTGAAGCTTCTTTTATTTATTGATCTTTTTGGTCTTGGTCTAATGGAATGGGTTGATGTAGTGGGTCCAGTGTGCACGGTGCAGCGTCTCTTCTTACTGCTTTGTGGTCTTTTCTGAGAACAGCGCCATCGTACACACTAAAAGCTTGTGAACATTTATGCTCATAGTTTACTGAGTTCTATGTACGTGCTGCGGTTAAGCATTTTTTTAATACGCCGGTATGAACAAATTTCGAAATCGTGGGAAATACTACCTCGGTCCCCATTTTTCATCCGTGTTGGCTAACAGTTTATGAACAGAAATGTTCACGAGCTTCTAATGTGTAGTAATCACTGTGTTAACACTGGAAAAACGGAGGTGCTATGTAACACCTTTTAAATGTGTTAGTGTACAAATGCCTTTGTAAAGGTACTAATTTACTAACGCCTGTAGAAAGGTATTGGATAGCACCTTTGTTTTTCTAGTGAAATGAGTGAAATATGTCTATTTTCTTACTGACTGTCATGTAAATTATCTGGATGTAGATGGGATTACAGCATCAGGATAATGAGGTTGATGGAATTTGGTAGCAGCCCCTCAGCCTCAAACTCGGGCAGCAGGTTGGCAAGCGTCTTGTAGCCAGCGTACCTCTGTGATGCGACGGGGTTCTCGGCGGGGCATTTGAGTACGCCGGACCTCTCACCTCACAGACAGCATTGAGCCCGGTTGGTGTTGGCTGCATTTCTGCTGCTCTCCCCCAAGACGGCAGAAGGCGCAAACTTCAGCCTCTTCTTCGAGGGGGAGCTCGTCGGGGTGAACATCGTGCTGGGTGTGACACATTACGATGTAAGCCCACGCACGAGCAGAGGGCACTCATACTAAAGGGTGCAAGAAATGCTTTTGAGGCCGCCCGCCCCTGTCATATACGGTGAGAGGAGCCGGGCTAGATCTAGTGCACACTCTCAGATGCCGAAGCTCCCCCAAACCCCAAGAAACGGGCCAATCGGGGTAACACAGGGGCGGGAGCAAACAATATGACAGGGCAGGGCAGGCCATCCCAGCAGCCGGGGCCGGGCCCGAGCGGGCCGGCGCGCCAAGCGCTGCGCGGCTTGACTAAATGTTCAATAAATTAATTTCCAGTGGTCTGAATTTCTAGTGGTCTGAGGTCCAAACGGGTACCATGAGCGTGTTCAGCACACCTCGCTTGACAGTTTAGTACGAAAGAACTGCACTCTGGGTGCATGGGTTGGACGTTGAACGACTTTGAACACAACTGTGTTCAAAGCCCGTGAGTTTGGACTTTGCTGGCTTCTAGACGCCCTCACAGGCAACATTTTGACAATATCTCAACGCGAGAGTCTTCAGTACACTCTTCTGTACCGCTCCTCCAATTTTTGTTAATATACTTTACCTCTAAGTCACCATTTTCGCGGAAAAACCGCGCGAACAGCGAAAAACGGCCGGCCGTGTGCTGCGTGTTGCCTACCCGGAGTCCGCGTAAGGCTCCATGTTAATTTTAACCCCTTATGACTTTTTTTCTAAGGGAAATTTGTTTTGCCTCTGCGGGTCAAAACGTTTATTTTGGCCCCAACTATCGATGTGCCGAGCGGTTTTGCATTAGGTCGATTTGCAGGGTTCAGCCTAATCTACTGACGTACACCGGCCACTACACGCCGTGCCGGGCCACGGCCGCAACGCCCTATGCAGCAGAGAGAGGTCATGATGGTGGAGCCGCATCACTTCGCTAGCAAGCGTAACGTTCCGCGAGCGCGAAGTAAGTATAAGAGAGAAAAGAGAATGTACGAAATGAAATTTTTTAGCAGATGATACTTCCAGTATCACTGCTTGTACAACACCTACTTAAACTTACATTAAGCAAATATTAAACATTTTTAACCTTATATGAGAATAGAATAGAAAAAACGTTAACAATTCTTGTTAACCATAAACGGACCCTTAGTTAAGAAAATTTTCTGTTTTGTAGTTTCGAGCAATATTTTTTGAATATAGAAGTTTGCGCCGCGTCATAGCGCCCTCTCACTTGTACAATCTGCTTTTGGACGCCATGTAGGCACTCCCTGCCTACTAGCTGCATTGTTCTTGTTCTTGATGTGTCTTTTTGCGTGATATTTTTTTGAATCAACCTATTAATCATTACTTTTATAATTGAACACAATTTTTGGTATGAGCGCGGGGCAGCGCGCGCGGGGGGGCTGACTACTCAGAGAGCAAGGTGTCCATTGTTGCTCTGGTACCCGGGCGTGGGTGTGGAGCTGCTCAACAGGTGGTGTTGAACCATGACGCCCTGCCCCCCCGCGCCCCAACTGTCTGGCAGAAACGGGTCCGTTTAAAAAAGGGAGGGGGGGATAAGTGGTCCAAAAAAGTGGTTCGTCTCCGCCCACCT
>NW_026267317.1:38535-39392 GCF_000697945.3 Frankliniella occidentalis | reverse complement strand
CATTCACTTATTAATTTAGCAATGCAAGTTATTAACAATTTCAAAAATTTAATTTTAATGTTGCTCCATATAATTGAAGAACAATACAAGTGCGAAAGTAATGAAAGTTGAGGCGCTTCAGCAGTTTAGCGCAACACCGGACGATGGACACCAGCCATAGATGAAGTCGGGTGGCTCAGCCGCTGAGCAATCCGACGGCGCCCCGCGGCTGACGGTCCTCCGCTGGCATTCCCACCAGAACTGCTCCGCGCCGACCCGCCTGCACCAGCCCGGGCTAAGCCGCCATTTCTACTCCCTTGCTCGGACAAGGACGGCATTGGAGTGGGGCCCCGACGAGTCCCCCACCTAAAACACAAAACAAACGAAACAAATCATGTAAATTCAAGTCCCCCCCCCCCCAAAAAAAAAAAATTAAAAAAAATAAATAAAAATAATTAAGGACGGAAATGGACTCACCGCGCTCCCGCAAGTAGAATATTGCAGCAGTACACAGGGCCTGCCGGCGTGCCATCTCCTCGTCAACCTCAAGGGCATCCCCAAGAATTTCCTACGAAATACGAAAGAATCACGTGATTACCGCATGTCCCACTAATCATGTTATCTCTGTCCCTCTATAATCACTTACCTGGAGCCAGTCAAGGACGGTCAAGGATCACTCTCTCGGAAGTCACGGGCCGCGCCATGCTTGCTTGACGATTCCTTCGAAATCAGCTGGGCGTGGCACCAGCAGACAGGCACTGCACAGCTCACCGTGGTAACAATTAGAATAGGTCGATCAGGCTCTGCCCCCTCCAAACCCCGCGCCGCCCGCGTCGCCCTGCCGCGCCCGCGGTCAACAATATCTCCCTCTTTCTCTT
>NW_026267317.1:29745-33333 GCF_000697945.3 Frankliniella occidentalis | reverse complement strand
GACATCCCTTTTTGAGAGACCCCCCCCTCCCCATCGAGCTCGGACGTACTTAATGGATGGCCCCTATGCACGCTGACGACATTCAACTGTTGTGTGTACCTTTGATACACACAACTCCCATAATCTAATTAAATAATCCGTTCAATAATTGATAATCATTTCAATCCTTTATAAGCGCCCCGGAAGGGTGAGAACATCAGCGCGAGCGGGGAAGTGAGAGCGGCCGGCGGCCGGATGTGGCGTCCCCCTCCTCATATCTTGTGTGAGCAGGTGGGCGCGGCGTTCGGGAGCGAGGCTCCTCCCACTGCCCCCTCCCTTTCTTTCATTTATCCACGCCTCTCTGAGATCCGGGATAGAGAGTGGGGATAGGAGATAATTGGACGGAAAGTTCCATACCTTTTTTGCTCTGCGGACAAACAAGTGTTGGAGAAATCTGTTGTTAGAAATTAGGCAAGCCAACTCACCTTTTTTGGCCAACATGGGTGGGGCTAGAGAAGGAGACGGCTTGCAAATTGTGACGTCGACAAAGGCGCACTGGTCCTTATATACCCCGTTTTTGGCGCCACTCATGGCAGTCTCCAATTGTTCATGCGTGTGGTATCAGTGCGCCTTCGTCAACGGGACCCTCAGAATCTCCAGGATGGACTCGGCTGTTGTAGGCCTAGGTGAGCACCAATGATCAACAAATAGGGATTGTATTGTTAGGAGTGTTTAGGAGTTGCCATTGATGGAGTTGGGTGGTGTTTGTTCTTTATGAATAAAATATTGTAATACATACTTTCACCCTTGGTGTCCAACCCTTTCTCTTCCCGATCAATCACTCTTTGATCAATGAATAACCATTCAACACCTCTGATGCAATACTGATTAAAAGACTCAATTGATACAGAGTAAACAAGCAGGCCCGCCCTTCCGCCAAACGGAGTTGCCAGCTCCACTTCGCTGCGCCGGCAACTCCGTTCGGCAGGGGCCGGGCCTGCTTGGCCTGCCGGCGGCGATGGTCGGGCCTTCGGCCCGACCATTTCAGTCTCGCGATTTACTGAAGTGCATAATCAAATAAATAATGTGACCGGTAAATTACTTTGCATATTTGAGTAAACTAAAGCGTTCGGCGGGGGACCTGCGGCCCTAGAGATTTCCTCCTTGGAAATGACAAAAGACTGTAACGGGGCAACACCGTGACTACACCCCCCCCTTCTGCTTTGCTTAGAAAAAAAAAAAAAAGAACCCGCGCAGTTTTTAGATTGTATATTGTTTGTCAAAGAGTCTTATAACTTGTCTTTTTGCCATTGTTTTCAATGTATCCACCTCTGTGGCCGAAACACTGAAAGATACGGCAAATTCGAGGGTTATTTCCGATTCAGAATGTGTTATTTTGGGGGGGTACTTCCTCGGACATTTTTCGATTGGACGCCTCCTTGTTCGTCTTTATGTGCAACGTGGTCATTTTCGCCGTATTTTCGTCGGAAAAAGCACTCTAGCGCCCAAACGGTGCAAGATAGAGTTAAACGGTCAAAATTTTCGCCCAAAGGGCTCTACTTTCACGAGTTACCCCTTAGGAGACCATAAAAAAATATTTGATTTTCTACTTTTTGGACCAACCCCTATTTCTTTGTTACCCCCTTTCACCCCCTTAGGGGTGGTTGCTAGGATTTGCACCAGGCGTTTCGTTGTCCAGGAGTGACCCCTAAGATACCCTGAAATTTGCAGACCTCTAGCTCATCTCCTTCCTCTTACACGCTTTTTTAAAAGCAGAAGGGCGGGCTAAAAAGAGCGACTGGCTATGTTGCACCAAAATCTGGTTACACAACATAAAATGGCGACGAGGATGAGATATAATTTGTGTTGCATCACTGTTGAATGACTACATTTCTTGAATGAACGGGAGTGATTGAATTTCTGGAAGTGAAGGATGGTTTACTATAGGTTCAATAGAGGCTCGATTGGTTATGGATCCAGTAGTTTTATATTGAGTAGCTGAGGAAAATAACGATGGTATTTTGGCGCTCGTAGGAATTTTCTTTGTTATTTTAACTGTTATTCAGATCGCTTCCCTCCTTTTCTTATTTGCCTGTGTGGATGCCCCCGTCAACGGTACGCTTTATCACACTTGTAGAAATTACGGATTTATCCCACGATGACGTGTTGTAGATGTGCGGTATCCCTTTTGTTTATCTTTTTGACAATTGCTCTTTTACATACCACCTTGACTAACATTAAATTTTACTGTTATACCGCGGCGATGAACCACTCTAACGTGTCGTTGGTGTACCCCGTTTGCTCTATTATTAAGTTTTTGGCATAATGATTAATGATAGTTCGTACGAAAATTTATTTCCGTTTTTACATACATTAGAAACCCCTTCGAATTTAGAAGAAGTAATTGAAGTTGTAACTGAAATGGAGGGTCAGAAATCACCCTCGACCAAACCTGGTCAGGGAACTGGAGTCGTTAAAAGCGCCGGTGTGTCAGCACCCCCACTAACTGTAACTGCGATGCCTGCTTCTATCGGTTCTTTGCTTAGTTCGGTAGAAAAATATTTTGGCGACGGTACAGACGAATTGAGCGCGCGGGAATATATAGAAAATCTAGAACACCTCAAGAAGTTGGGAAACTGGAGTGACGCTCAGGCTATAGGCGTAGCTATCACACGTCTGAGGGGAAATGCAAGAGAATATAGCAAAACGATCGCAGACGACGCCGAGGCTCAGACATGGGAGGGATTCAAAGAAGCCTTCCTTACGCGCTTTCAGGTAGACGAGCCGCATGTCGCTTTGATGCAGCGGTTTTATAGTACGGTTCAGAAGCCAAATGAGAGCGTTAGGGAATTCGGACATCGCCTTTGTGCATTGTCTCAAAAAGCATTCAAATCTCCGAACAAAGACGAGACGAATTCGCACCCAGCTTTCTTTCAAAATTTATTGCTGACTCGATTTTTGTACGGTTTAAAATCCTACTTGCGTCGTACAGTAATTGCCGCGAAACCAGAAGATTGTAGTGCTGCGCTAAAATTAGCTATGTCTATGGAGGAAGTAGAGCGGACCGAGAAGTCGGTCTCCTTTGGCGTTCATACTGTGGGCGCCAAGGAGCCATATGTACAGTACCCAAAGTTTCCACAGTCACCTGAACAGTCTCGTAGATTTAATCACAATGGCAATAATAATAACCAAGGGAACGGATGGAATCAAAATGGGCAAAATCCAAGGGGGCAAGGTAATCAAAATTGGGGTAATAATAATAATTGCCGGAGAACGTGGCAGCAGAATAACAATGGTAATCAGGGAAGCTGGAACAACAACAATAATCAAGGGAATTGGAATAATAATAATGGTAATCAAGGGAACTGGAACAATTACAATAACGGGAACCGGCAGCAAGGCCAATCCGGGCAAGGCTCTAGCAATTGAGACCAACTTGTACGAGCCCATGGGAGATCCTATTTATTGTGAACTTGCTACTCCCCCGCTCGGATTCAGGGGTCACGATTTCAAACAAAAACGATAGTCTCTCTCTCTCTTTTTATTTCTCTCTCTCTCTCTCTCTCTCTCTCTCTCTCTCTCTCTCTCTCTCTCTCTCTCTCTCTCTCT
>NW_026267317.1:15833-29695 GCF_000697945.3 Frankliniella occidentalis | reverse complement strand
CTCCCTCCTCTCTCTCTCTTGCTTTCTTTCTCTCTCTCCAGTATTCTCGACTCTCACAAAAAAAAAAAAGTTTTTTCTCTCTCTCTCTCTCTTCTCTCTCCTCTTCTCTCTCTGTCCTCCTACTCTTAGGTGGACCCCCCTCGAACCAACCGCCCCTATCCCCATGTCCTTCTTGACCAACCCCCACTTCACCTGATCTCCTCCCAACCGAGTTCAGTCCGTTCCTTCGTTCCAGGAGTTACCCCCTCCTACCACACCTGTATGCATTTCCCCTACCGTCTTGGTCTTCCCTTAAGGAGCATAGGCTTTGCGAGCCCTGATATGTGTAAGTAAGATCAGTTTGTAAAGTCCCTCCACTGAGAGCAGTTCTTGGTGTTGTCGCGACAGAGTACCTGAGCTCATAGTGAATTCGCGTGTGCCTTATATTCAGAAAATCTCGAGTTGTGCTATCAGTTTACTGTCCTCCAGGATTCTTTGTTCGTTTCATTTTTTTTTTTTTTGGAGACAATTTTATTCCGCGGAACTTATTTTTTTTGGTGATATTGTAGTAGTGTTAAGTGAAGGGGAATTCAGTGACATCAGTGCAATTTAAATTAACTTCTTAAATTCCTCGTGCGTGTGTGTGTGTTTGTGCAACCGTGGACATGGCCCCAATTTGCGTAATAGGAAATTACCACTTCTACGGGGCTTCGCAGTGGGGACTTAAGGACATACACTGCCACAAAGAGTGCGTCCCGCCTCCGATCTTGGCAGACAAATATGCCACCAAGCGTATCGTGGCGGAACACACTCGGGGCGAGCCCGAAGATCTGCGGCCGGAACGGTTCCCGGCATGCGATAAATGCAAGAAACCATGCTATATCAAAGTACTAGATTGTCCATGTGGGGTAGTTCGGCCCATACGTGATCACATGGTCCCTCTGTACTTGCGTGGCCCGGCCCTCCTTGTCGCGCCGCCGGACGGCCCATCTACGATGCTTCGGCCGGTGCGCGGCCAGGTGGTACCCCCTCCTCGGGTGCCTATTTCAACGCCTGACCGAAGACCGCGGGGCCTACCTCAGCTCGCTCCCCGCCTGCCGCTGACTGCGCTGCGGCTGACAACACCAGCGGAATTTGAGCTGCCAAGCCCAGCGCGGTTCCGGCTGCAGGCGCCGTGTGCTCTGCCAATCTGCTTAGCGACACAAAAACCCCTGACGGTCGATGTTCCGGCGGAGCCACCGACTGTCAGACTTCTGCAAAACGGCCGCTGCCGAGCCCACGACACCCGGTCCTGGTCCCTGTGGGGGCGATACCGCCCTCGTTTGCATCAGTGTGGAACGTGCCCTGGTTCCACCCCAGGGCAGTGTCCACCAACAGACTTTGGCGGCCATATGATCCGGCACCAGGGCCGTCGACGGAGCCGAGGACCACCCACACCACCACCACGGCAGTCAGCTCCATGACGGAGCTGACCACTTCGGCACCACAGCGGCCGCTGAG
The DNA here is from genome assembly GCF_000697945.3 of Frankliniella occidentalis. Lineage (NCBI taxonomy): Eukaryota > Metazoa > Arthropoda > Insecta > Thysanoptera > Thripidae > Frankliniella > Frankliniella occidentalis. The sequence continues at coordinate 28,216 of NW_026267317.1, read as the reverse complement.
GGTGGGCGCCCCTCTGCCCTCAACCGCATACAACAATATGGTAACACTAGAACCTGCCCGCCTGGCGTCAGGTGGGCAACTCCCTCGACCTGCTCCTTTAGAACCTTCTATGTTAGCAGCGCTGTTGGAAAAACCAGCGCCACGGGTCAGCTCTGACCTGATTTCCTCTCTACTGGGCAGCCTGGAACAACCTACGGGCCCGGCCGCTGCACCTAGCGCGTCAACAACGGTCCGCCCGGTGGAGACGGAGGATCAACTGCCGCTGCTGACACCGAACCAGATCAAGAGGGGGCCGCTGTCTCCGGCTTCGGCCTGGGGCTCTCCACGGCCTTCCGGCCGAAGGGAGTCAACCCCGCTGGCTGGCGGGCAGCCAATACCGCCTCCGGCTGCCACGGGGACAACGCCACCCTCGCCTCCCTCAAAACGACCAAGGACAGCGTCACCACACCCGCCCTTCACCCCGCCACCGGTCCTAACGCCCATGTTCTTCAGCGTGATGGTTGAGGACAGGCCGGGGGACTGCGCTTGTGTTTTCGCCGGCCTGCGCTACGGTCAGCACCGACCGAGCTGTGGCGCCAAAACACCGCTGCCGACACCATCTCCAGAGGATATGGCGTCGCCGTCCCCTGAGGGTATGGCTGCGCTGTCTCCCATGGATACGACCGGCGTGGCGTCCAAACCCGGGACGCCGTCAACGCAGGGTGGAGTCAAGTCGGAGCCGAGGACACCGAGTGGTGTCAAATTAGAACCAAGGACAGCGTCAACATCATCGGTGCTGTCGTGCTCACCACTGGTCTGGAGCCCGTCTCCGCAAATGATGACATCGGAAACGGAGCGAGGAATAATAAGGTACTTAAACACCAGTGACAGTGCCTTTTCTATCCCAGACCAAACCAGTGGAGGCTTGGCTGCACCTGGACCTTCGCGGGTCACCTCAACGCCGGGTCCGTCAACTTCAGCCGCCTCACCGCCGTGGCCATTGGAGAACGTTCCGCTGTGGCCCCTGGACGGGGTCACTGCGCCGCTCCCCATCCCGATCAAATCTGAGCGGATCCCGATGCCGCCACCTAGCCCATCCCCTACGGTAAGCACCGGAACACTACCCCCTTTCCATACAATATGGAAATCACCAGTGCGGGGAAGGCCAACATACCGTCCGCCGGGGCGGCCACGAGCAAACCAGTCCCCTGTGAGGGGCGGTCCCTACACCAGGGCCATATCGGCCCAACAACGTGGCGGCAGGGGTGGACGTAGACGTAGGTTATTTTAAATGAAAGAGTAGACACATTCCCAATCTTAAAACACGGAATTCCTACAGAACCAGGAAAAATTGTGCGGAAGGCTAGCTATAAAATCCCATACGCTCAAAGGCAGAGTTTTCAGGAGGAAATTGAGCGTTTGCTTCGGCTGGGAATTATAGTAAGATCTGATAGTGAGTGGTCTAACCCTTTACTTTTCCTGGTTAAACATCTTCCAGACGGCACTAAGAAAGTAAGGGCCTGTTTGGACTCAAGGGCACTGAACTCTATCACACTACACTCCGTAAATTACCAGACAAGGACCATGAGTGAGTCATTAGATTTCCTGTCCGGAAAATTATCTGTCTCAAAAATTGATGTAGTTTCTGCTTTCCACACCATCTCGCTTGCGGACAAAGACCAGCACAAAAAGGGGATTTATGGGTTAAACGGTCAGAAATATCATTATGTTAGGGGTTGTTTTGGGTTAGGAGACCTCCCCTTCACGTTTCAAAAGGCTATAGATCGTTATCAGGAATACCTGGGGCCCTTGCGTATTTTGATGACATCCTCATGAGTGGCAATACACTGTCTAGCCACATAAAAACAATAAGGGGTGTGTTCTCTAGGCTCCGTGTGGCAGGCCTTTTCGTCCAAATCGACAAATGTGAATTTTTGTCTGAAAAATTAGATATTTTAGGTTATGTCGTACAGGACGGAAAAATCACACCGAGCGAGGAAAAAAAGCAAGGCAGTCGAGAACTACCCCTGCCCAACTGATCGGAAGTCTGTGCGTTCGTTCCTAGGTCTAGCCAGCTGGATGCGCCATCACATTCACAACTTTGCCGCGTATGCCCGACCACTCAATAGACCAACAAGCGTCAAAGTCCCATTCATATGGACAGAGAGAGAGGAAAATGCATTTATTACACTGAAAAACAAGTTGACAAAAGAACCAGTTGTTCTGCATTTGCCTGACCTCAATTGTCCTTTTGCGGTGATTTAAGACGTTTCGGCCTATACCCAGGGTGCGATTCTTCAGCAGCGTGTGAACAATGAGGAGAGGGTAATTGCATACGCAAGCAAACAGCTGACCTCAGGGGAAACAAAAAGATCAGCAACAGAGCAAGAGATGGGAGGAATTTTGTGGGTATTACAACATTGGCGCATGTACCTATTAGGCGCTTCAGGGACGACAGTCCTAACAGATCATCGGCCTCTTTTAAATATTAGGTCGGATCAGGACCACAGTGCATTACTCACGCGTATGCTGGCTAAGCTTATTCCGTATAATGTGAAATTGCAACCGAGTCCGGCAGTGATCAGCGTGGAAAACAAGGACGGGTCGACGCCCCGGCTCCAGGAACCACCGAAGGACATGCGACCGACGGACCGGGTCGCTTGGTTCGCCTGGCAGCTCCATCAGCTTGGCAACGCCATGCAGACGGCCGCAGCAGGAGGGCGCGTGAGGGCGGTAAGCATCGTGTGCGTGGACCTGGGACGCGCGTTCGCGGCCATGCAGGCCATGGGGCTCGCTGCCGCCGCGCAACTGGACGCCAACGACATTCGCGTCCGGGATGCGGAGCGTCACATACACCACCGGGAGAAGGAGGTCAACGCCAGGGAGGAGCGACTCACCGAACGCGAGGCCGCCGTTGCGGAGCGCGAGGCTCGCCACGCGGAAGACGTCGAGCGCGAGCGGACCGAGGTGTACCGACAGCGGGAGGCTGGTACATCGCTCCTGCAGGCACAAGCGCCCCTCACACGTCAGGGGTCTGTCACGGTGCCACACTGTCCGGCAGCAGCGGAGGCCGCCAGAGCAGCTAAGGAGGCCGCGCGAGCGAAAGGCGGTAAAATCACCAAGTCGGACCGTCGCAAGATTCAACGCGACGCCAAGGCCCTCCGCATGGCGTTAACCGGGGGCCAGAAGGCAGCCCTCCCCCCTCCGGCCAGCCTACCTGCGCTGCCGGCACCAGCCGATTCCCAGTAAGTTACAGTAACATTGTCTGTTTTATTTTGTTTACTTTCTCATCTTAAAATCCACAGTCAGTATATGTAATCATCTGGTACCTATCAGTTAGTTTATAAGGCGTTGTACGGGCTGCACAATAAATTTGCACAGAGAAAATTTGATAAAAAAGCACATTGCAGTTCCGCTCGCCATAGGATTACTTTAAGAATAATTATCACTTGGTAAATTGTAAAAATTGTAGCAGTGTCTGCCCCCAAAAATTACCCTCATTGCTAGATCACATTTTCATTTTTTTTCCGTATCTAAAATCTTTTTTTTTCCTGTTTTTTTTACTAACGATATAGTGATGTAGAGCTATGCTGCGCATAGTCTACATATAAATATAGTTAGCAGTAATTTAAATGTGCCGCGCAAACCGTTGGCACGCCTGTAGTGTGACAGGCTGGCTGGCAGATAGAGCGCGCTGCCGGCGCAGGCGGGTGGACGGAGCCCGGCGAGGAGCCCGGCGAAGAGCTGCCACCACCACCGCTGCAGCAGCAGCAGCAGCTCGCCATTGTTCACCCCCTATGAATTGCGGTCGCCTCCAGGCCACAGCATCATTCGGCGGAGACACGTCTCCGGGAGCAGAGGCAGACACTGCAGTGTGGAACTCCAATACACTAGGTGATTCTCTATCTTTGCGTTTCTCTCCAAGCTTGCACTCAGAACCAAGCCAAACCACACAAGCCTCGAACACTACACCCAACAGCGGTTCGCCGCGCTGGCTTACACCGAGTAGCGGCTCCGCCGTACTCTACACATAGCCGCGGTCTGCCGCGCTGGCTTACACTGAGTAGCGGATCCGCCGTACTCCACACCCAGCCGCGGTCCGTCGCGCTGGTACTCCGTGGGGGCCAACTAAAAGATGCAGATCAGACTAAAGAGTTGTTGGCGAATAACAATGCTGTCATTATAAAGGCGCTGGAAGACGGGCCAGATGATGACTATACCCTTCTTAGCGTAGTATCTCATTACAATGCTCAAATGCTATTCGATATGCTCATTTTGAAAAGTGAATTGTTGTCATAGAGAAAGAAGTTCATGTGTTAAACGAGTCAGGTGGTCAAAACTAGGTTATAATTATGTAGGAAGGTTCCTTTCTAAACAAATCAAACAAAAAATAAGTTCCGGAAACTTTGGGTTTGTATAGGAACGACACTTTTCAAACTTGAGTCATTTTTCCCAATTATCACTTAACGCGCAAGATTTCAGAATCTAGGATAATGATAAAACCTTTCCGTAACTTCTAAAATATTTGGAAGACATGTCATTTAGGTTTGAACCAATGAAAAAAGCAGACAATTATTATTTAAAACAAGAAAATAATTTGGGAGCATTTGCAGACATTAATAACATTTTTGAAAATGTACTCCAATCATTAGCACCTCTGACCGGCCCCGTACCAACGCCGGTCATCTGCTTCGCGCCGGCGACACCCTGCCGGCTGGCGCCCCGCCCGGCGTCGCCCCAGACCGAAGCGCAGCCGAGGCCGGCGGCGGGACCCAGCACTGCGTCAACTTCATCGTCAACTTCCATCCAATGGCTGCCGGCCGGCAGCCATTGCAAGTGCTGCAAGTACGCTGCAAGTACGCTGTAAGTAGACGGCCGTTTCCGGGTGTAGTGTCTCTTGGCGCCGGAGCTTGCAGCAGTGATTCAAAGAGTACTATTTCCAGTGACGAGTGACTTTGAACCAGTGCTGGGATACGATTTTCCGGAGAAACCGAAAAACATTGTTTTAGTCAGGAGAGAGGAACATCAACAGTGGTTTACCAAGGTGGACAATTACAAACAGACGTATAGAAAAAAATTTAACAAACCGAGGCCCAAATGTTGGCAGGGCAAACAGTTACCTCTCCTGACTGCAAAAGCTCTTTTTCATGCTTTGTTATTATTTAAATCGTGCCCGTTTCGGCCCGCAAAAAGTAAGTTGTTTCATTATGACATAGCTGTTTAATTCGTTTTTTTGTACAAATACTGTGTGTTTTTATGTGACTGTTTATCTTTTGGGAGTGTACTTGTGTTTTCTCTTAAGATGGATTCAGAGTTCACAAGATGCGAGCGTGATTTTCACGCCGCTAGCGTGAAAAGAGTTGTTTTGGTTAGCAGTTGACTTTATGCGACAGCCAATAACAGGCCGCCGTGCGGCTATGCCATTATTTTCAGCTGAATCAGCTTTGGAGCTAGCGTGATTTTTCACGCTTCCGGCGTGATTTTCACGCTAGCGTCTGCTAGCAGCGTGATTTTCACGCAAGTTCGAAAGTGCACATTCTCGAATATCTCCCAAGTGCCCCTTCGAACTTGCGTGAAAATCACGCTGCTAGCAGAAGCTTGCGTGAAAATCACGCTAGCTCCGAAGCTGATTCAGCTGAAAATAATGGCGTAGCCCCACGTCGGCCTGTTATTGGCTGTCGCATAAAGTCAACTGCTAACCAAAACAACTCCTTTGCTAGTGGTACTGGTGGTGTTAACGTTGTGCGGCCAACTCCTGTGCGCTCCGGTGTGGGACGAATCCAATGGATGCCTGTGCGCCTACCAGTGCGGGGTGCGGACCTGAACATCACGTGGTCGACGGCGCTGGTACCAATATGCACAGACATCCCTTGCCATTATCTAAGTCATGATTCGTTCCAGTAACCCAACATACCGCGGCGCGGCAGGCACGGGCTCACCTGATACGTGCCCTCGACGCCAACGACGCGGTGATACATCGGCTGGACGCAGCGATTGGGGCCCTAACATCAGTGTGCCGGCGCTCCGGCTCCCCGCTCCCATGGATGGCTTGGACGAGCCAGCCGTCCGCCGGTGTACGCCCCGGTTGCTGCTACCACGGGCCGCGCTGTGAGGGTGGCCTCCAAGGTCCCAACAGCTGACCTCCGCCGTTCGGCCAGCAGCGCAGCCAGCAGACCGGGCCCATGACGAGCTCCAAACCAGCTCGTCCGGGGCCCTATCCCCGGTCACCAGTCTGGCGGTCGTATCCGCCCGTCGCAAAGCCGCTCACCAAGGAGGACATCAGGAACTACCAGCGTCCACGCAGCGGGGTGCGGTCTCCTTCGCCTACCCCACCTAGAACGGTGAGGAATACGGGCGAACCGCAACCGCCCACTGCTGCCGAAGATGCTGCGGCTGACGACGAGGTCGGCCAGATCTTCAGTGACGACAACGACTCCGTCTATAGCAGTCGTAACGAGTGTGTATGCCCACCCAAGCTGAGCAAGGAGTGCCCAGCAAACATTGCAAAAGGCGTTGTTGACTACTCCATCGACACGTCGACTTATGATCCGGAGCATCCCACCGATGATTAATAACTGTACTAAATCGATCAATGTTACTCTCGCCATTAATTTTGTTTGTGTTCTCTCTTCGGTGTTTGTGTGTGTTTCGGTGTGTTATGTGTTGCCTCGCTCCCTCTGTAACTCTGCGAATATATATATTGCCTTTACTATGTATTAATTTTCGATTTTTTTATTACTTCTATAACATTTTGTGTACCTTTCCTTTAGCTTTTCCATTTTCTAGGGGTCTGGGTGTGTGTGAAGTGCAAAGCTTCCAAATCTCTTTTCGAAGAAAACAAAAAAAAGAAAATGGTTTTAGCTTGAGTTATTAACCAATATCATTTCTTCGGAGGATCTAAGCTCGCACTAAAAGACATAAACCTCCACCTACAATGCATTCCTACCGCGGAGCTGATAGACGGTTTTACCATCAAACGTACTGTTCTAGAACACGTCAAGGCGGAAATGCAGAGCATCGCGCCACCACTGTTCCCGCTGTGTAACAGGTGTAAAAAGCCTTGCTACGCAGCGGTTCCCTGTAGAGACCTTCTGTCTCTACATAGTGGCAAGCCGACCGCGGTGCGCGGGATGACGCTTGCCCTAGGATAGCAAATGGAGTAGGTTCAAAATCTGGCGCGCAGGTAAAGCGCGGGGGTACATACTCCCGTCCCGCGTGGTCGGGGAGACCACCGTCGCTGGCCCGGACGTGTCGTCCATCGTCATCCCGGCCCTGCACCCCGTGTGGACAGTGCTCTACAACGGGTCGAGCCACTTCCGGGACTTCGTCGCCAACCGCGGCCGGCGCCCGTCCACCCAGGGCGCCCTGACGAGCATCCACAATGCCCTGGAGACGATGCTACGCGACCCCTTTGGCTTGGAAAGCCACACGATCGCCGAGCTGCACAAGGTAGCCACCCGCACGGCCGAGGTCGAGCGCCAGGAACAGGCAACGCTTGCCCTGACGACGCCCGTGTCTTTCTCGGCCATGTCACTGAGCATCTTCATTCTAATTCTTCTGAAATACCGCTTCTATCTCTTCTGGCGCCCGCACGCTCAATGGAAGAGGCGCGCATCCCGTTGCGCCCTACGTGATTAGTAGTGAATGAACCCGCGAGGCAAACTAGAATACAGTCATTTAAAATTTAACTTCTTAAAAAAAAAAGAAACAGGAAACCGAAATCTCTTTTTTAAAAATTTTGTTCTGTTTTTTTTTACGTTTTTTTCCCTTTTTTTTCCTTCTTATTATTCTCTTTTCCTTGGGTCTGTCGATCCTTTTCCTACCACCGTCTGCCTTAACTGCAAAAAACCTCACTCCCCCTCCCTCCAATTGCCAAAATATTCCTATCGGATCCCTCAGGTACCGTTAGCTTTTTCGCGCCCCTGTCGTCGCCGATCAAAACAACAACCACCCCGTCAGTCATCGTCCAGGAGCCGAAGAGGCAGCTACCACGATGCCCGGCGAGTACGGCTACGAGACCAGCAAGGGCGCCGCTGCGAGGCTCACCGGGGCCCAGACCGCCATCGACGACATCCTGCGCGGAACGACGGCCCCTCGGCCGGTCTCTCCGCTGTCCCCGGACTTGCCCTCGCCGCCAGACTCGGACTTCGAGCGCGCATGGGAGGAAGGGCGCCCGGGACCATCCGACCCCGTCCACCTTTGGCCGGCACCTGTCGACGAGCACCGCAAGGAGACCGACAGTAGGGTGTTTCAAAAAAAATAGATTCGGCGGTGAAGTCGACTTTTCGGTGCGCCTTGGTTTTTAGAGTACAGTGCAAAAAATCCGAATGAAATCGGACCCGATTGACCCGGTGCGCACCGCGTTGAAAGTTTCGGGGCGCGCGGGACTCGCCCGTCCGCGCCGCATCATCTTTGAGCCCCCGCCTTGCCTCCGCGGGTAGCGACAGCGCAACGACACTTGCTGGGATTCTTCAGCAAGTCCCCCGCATCGGTGCCAGCCCGACCGTCATCGGTTGTGCCCAACCCTCACGTTACTGTGGATAATAGCGGCCGCAGAACCACTGACAATACCGGCGTTCGACTGTGACAATCCATCCCAACTAACAGCCCTGTCGCTAAAGGAACCGCAGGAATGCGATCCCCCAACGTTCCCTTCAACTCCGGAGACCAAGCACGTCCAGATACTGCAGCGGCGAGCGTTTCAGCAGGTCACTGTCTTCTCGTGTCTGCTAGGCCCACGCGAAGTCCTAACTGGACGGCGCAACGACCTCATCAGCCCCGAAGCATCAGGGAGGCCTTCGGCACAGAACGCCTTATGTTCTGGAACCGGACGTTCCCAGTGCGCGTAAACGCCCCGGCCAACTTCTCGCTCGGTTCAAAACGGTCCATCTCTCTCACCCTCCGCAAATTAGACGTACCCATGCATGTTGCCGACAACATCATCATCTTACCCAATAAGGAGGAATGCTCGTACACAAGGGGATTCTGCGAATCGGTCGAGTTCAGGCTGCTCCAATGGGATGTATTACCGTTCGCTGAGTGTCACCACTTAATGGATCTCATCTACAGCGGCCCGGGGGAAATTCATATAGTGGACGGTGACCGCCTCGACACTAGAAACCTATACACACGGAGTTCGTGGCGGCTCCGTATAAACACGCAGTTCCCGGGGGCTCGGTACAAACACGGAGTTCAGCAGGCCGCCGTATAGCGTCGTAACTGTGTTTTTTTTAAATTTCGAGTTATGAAGTGCGTCGGATAGAGGAAACCAAGGGCTATCGATCAGCGAAAACCGCATTTCGATATGTCAATTAGTTCAAAAGTTATTGTGGTCTGAAAATCCAGCCGCCCATAAGGCGCAATGTAAATCCAAAACTTTGAAGCGCTATGTCTCAGAAGTGACTTTCAAGCACTTACGACGTTATACGGGGACCCGCTGAACTGCGTGTCTATACGGAGCTCCCTGGAACTACGGGTTTATACGGAGACTCCACGAACTCCGTGCTTGTAGGTTTCATGTTTCGGCCCCCTCGTAGTCGACCACGCCATCCGGCGCGCCGTCATTTCCCTCGGGGACCAATACGCGTACCCTGCGTGTAATAGCAGTCTCTATAGCACAAGTTATTCCCGTATCGACGTTGCCGTGTTGAAGGACTACGAATCTGGCCTAGTCCCACTCTCCGTAATTCTTCCGGACAATTTCGACCCCGATTTCAACCTTAGGGCATTAGGCGCATACCTTAAGTTCAAACTAGAGCGGGAGGAACGTTACATCCGGCAAATCAACGCCCACGAGCACTGTGTCCGGGCTCGGCAGCAGCTCTGGACTCAATTCCGAATGATCGCTAACTCATCGGCCCCCGCGACCCCACTCCCCGTTCAGGACGGCCTCATGGCCGTGCGTCGAGCGGACGTCCTGTTCGGCATAGCGTGCACCCGCACGGCCGTAAAACATCGGCCAACGCCGTTGTGCTATCAGCAGTTACCAGTATTTTTCCGCGGTCGCGAGGCCTACCTCGATACCCTTACCAATGTAATTCTTCAAACAGGCCAGCAAATCGACTGCCACCCAGACTTACCCCCGCTCCACTTTATACTCAGAAAATGGTACAAAGCCCCCGGCCACGTCTTGGAGCCACTCCCAGAGAACGGCTGGGCGCCGTCCCTTTTGTATCCTTCAATCGCCACCCCGCTGCCACACATACCAACCCCGGTCTTCAACCAAAGTATCCTACATCGCCTCGGGCACCACTTCAGGCAGCCCTACCGCGACGCGGCGGTCGTTAACTTTTTCCTCCGCGCCGTCGACCGCAAAGTTAACCAGCCCCACCTAGCAGGCCTCACCACAGCCATTTCTGACGCCGAGCGCGCCGAACTAGAAGCCGACATCCGAATGGCCGTGATGGCAAAGGTGTACCAGCGGTACGGCTGGCTAATAATCAAAGTAATAGTCCTTATTTTCTGCCTGCTGTGTCGCTACGGCGGTCTTGCTCTACGCCCAGATCCTCTATGAACGCTTTGGGCCCTCCTGCCTAACTTGACTCGCGGTATGGCCTAATTACGCCCAATTCATAATCTCTGAGGTCGCTCATCAGCCGGCAACCCCGGCACGCAGCCCTGACGCCCCGCCGGAATACGCAGCACCCACCTCGGCGGCGTCGGACATAGCGATAAACTGGGTTAGCCCAGCCGCCCGTCATCACGAAATTCATATGACCACAAACGCACCGGTAGATGTCGTGCAGTATGCCACCCCGCACCGCCACTCCCCAAACCAGGCCGTCGAGTAGTCGCAAAATACCGCCGCCTGGTACCCCGGCGCCGTATCCGGCACTCGTCACGCGGCCTCACCCAAAGACACCCGCTCCAGTCGCACGCAAACATGCGCCTGATCCAGTTCCACCTAGAGGACACTGTTATGTGGTGAATTACCAACAGGGTACCATCACTCCGGGGCCCTTCCCGCACGCGCACAGGTGGCGCGACCAGTAAACAGGAAACCACCAAATTTAGATTCAGTCCAAATAGTTAAAGACTCCCGCCTCGAGGCCGCTCTACAAATGGCGGCCTACGATATGCATAAACACGGTAAGGCCAAAGGGCCAGGCGCCGCCCTAGCCGGCCCTCCCTCGGCCGAGCCTTGGCGGCCACCTCGAGGGCAAGGTAGGAATCAGTTCGGCTAGGACACTCGCTCGGGACGGTCCTCCTCACCTCGACGAGGCTCCAGTGATGCATCGTTCCTTCTGTGTACTCTACCGACCAACTCTATCTTCAACCATGCGTGAGTAAATAAATATTTTAATCAAACTCGGACTCCTTCTCATTCCCGGGATCCTTGCCTCGCAACAACACTCTCAATCACCTTCGGGAAGCAGACCGACTGGCCGTCGAACTATCCAAGGCGCTTTCCAACTACGAGCAGCATCGGCGGGCGTTCAGGTTGATGGTGGACGCCGCATTCGAAACAACCACCCTTGCCGAGCGCAAAGACCTGCGGGTGGCGTTCCTCTTAAGCGCCGCTAGCCGCCTGCCGCACGCAAGTAATACACCCGCCAGCTTCCGCCCAGACTACGAACGCTGCTAACATCTCAATGCTGCACCACCCGCCCGCCGCCATCTTTCATTTCTCGGCCGCCGCCAAATGCCTCGCTTAGGGCAACCACCACTCAGGTTCGTTATTCATCTCCCCCCCTCCTCCTGCTCCCGTTGCACTAATACGGCCTTTGTACTCGGTGCCTGGCGGCCGCCATGCTCCCCCCCCCCTCCCCCCGTCTCTATCGCCTCCATCCACCGGATCGCAGCTTCCATCGTCGCACGGGCCCTACTACGTCGACGCTTCCTCTCCCCTCTTCTCTTTAACCCCTTCACATCCAGTCAGACAACCGCCAAGCCCGTAATCGAACGCCCTTGGCGCCCTCGCAGCCGCGCGGGCAGCAAGTCCTCCACCATGCGCCTCCCAGTCCTCGCCGCGCCCGCAGTTCCGCACCCCGGCAGATGGCTTCATTGGCAACTCCTTCACTGCCCGGCTCTTTGTCCACCTTTTTCGCCTTCACCCCGTTGTCTTCTTTTCGCACGAAGGGCCGCCTATCGGACCGGGCACCCCACCGGCGGCTGCGACCTACTTCACGCTAACATCCCCATTGTTACTCTCTGACGCCCAGCCCGCTCCAGCTGCCCACAACGCTCAGATAGCAATCAGCTGCTGCCCTTCGCACAGCCTTCTCACGCCCTTCGCTCAGCTCCAAGCCACATCGGTCAACCGTCGCTAGTCGCGCCTTGGGTCGTAATGTCTTCTCCACTTTCCTTTCCCACCCATCGTCACCCACAGTGCCGCGCGCGCCGACCGCGCGAACGCCCCACCCACTCACCATCGCTTAGGCCCCGCCGTCAATTCCCCCCCCCCC
>NW_026267317.1:6580-7988 GCF_000697945.3 Frankliniella occidentalis | reverse complement strand
GGTGTAGTCACGGTGTTGCCCCGTTACAGTCTTTTGTCATGTGAAAGGAGCAAATCTCTAGGGCCGCAGGCCTCCCACCGGAAGTTAGTTTACCCAAATATGCAAAGTGATTTACCGGTCACATTATTTATTTGGTTATGATCTTCAGTAAATCGCGGGACTGAAATGGTCGGGCCGCGGGCCCGACCATCGCCGCCGGCAGGCCAAGCAGGCCCGGCCCCTGCCGAACGGAGTTGCCGGCGCAGCGAAGTGGAGCCGGCAACTGCGTTTGGCGGAAGGGCGGGCCTGCTTGTTTATAATTAAGGTGGTAGTAATGTAGAGCAACGCTGCGCGTCGGCTCACATTAGGTATGTCTGAATTTGGCGCGCCACACCTGTAGTTAGCGCGTCTGAGCGCAGCAGGTCGGCATCCCACAGAGAGCGCTGCCAGCGCAGGGGATGGACAATGGCCAGGGAGAGCGCCCGGCGAAGAGGGCAGCTGCGACCACTACAACCGCGGCAACCGCTGAAACCCCCTGAGGGGCCATCCCCCATAAATTGAGGCTGCACAGCTCATAAGGGAACCCCGCCAAGTGTAAATTCCCGATTTTCATTCTACTTTGGGAAATTGTTGGTCTAAATGTGTCATCGAAGGACACATCAACATTTTTTGCTCAAATTCATATTTAGGAGTTATTTAGGGCATTCGTTCCAAAAGCTCCTATTTTAACTGGTTTTTATAATTACAAGAATACTTCCTAAGGGGTAACCTGTCAATTTGCGGTCTTGTCCGTCTTGCTGTAACTGAAGACGTTTAGGCGCTACCGCCATGTTTAGGAGGGGAAATGTGCGTGAATCACTAGGGCTTAAGAGCAGTGGTTGTATAAAGCAGTCCCACCAAAAATGTTATAAAACAAAAGTTCTAGAAAGATGTAAGTTCTTTAACTGCTGTTTTATGACATTTTTTGTGGGACTACTTTTTATAGCCGCTGCTCTTAAGGTAAGGTGTGGGTGAAAATTTCAAAGCTGTTCAACATTATCATATGTAGAGGTACACATGTTTTAAAAACGCTTTATAGTTTTTCTGGCGCTATTTTTCTTAGGATTTTGAGACCAGTTTTTTTGTCGCTCAGGCGACACATAATGCGCAAGTGATTTTTAAAAGATGAATTGTGGTCTTTCGTCTTTGAAAAGTCACTTGCGCATTATATGTCTACTGAGCGCCACGAGACAAGTCTTAAAATCCAAAGAACACTAGCGCCAACAAAACTATAGAGCGTTTTTAAAACATTTGTACTTCGGAATATGATTTTGTTTCACAACATTGAAATATTCACCCACACCTCACCTTAAGCCCTACACTGGAAATGCAAGTGTGTGAATGTCGCTCACCTGCAGGTGAGCGACATTCACACACTTGCATTTCCAGT
>NW_026267317.1:4035-5153 GCF_000697945.3 Frankliniella occidentalis | reverse complement strand
CCCCCCCCCACTGGAGGAGCGGCACCCATCTCAACAGGGGACAGCAGACGAGCCACTGCAACCTACTGCAGCTGCCCCACCAGAAGCAAACACCAGAGAGCCTCCCAGGAGAGATGTCAGGAAAGCGCTGTTCTTGTCGCGAAAATCTGCAAAGCGACGGGAGCGACGGGCTGCTCTCCGGAAGGGGAACATAATTCACGTATCCATCACGACTTCACCTGCGCTGACGCCGCAGCCACCAACATCAGTGATTGGTGACCTGCGGGTTGACCCGGAGCGGTCGGCCTTTCATCCACCTACAACAGGTGCTGACGTGGTGCGGCCGACTCCCGTTCGTTCCGGTGTAGGACGAGTAGCGTGGATGCCTGTGCGCCTACCAGTGCGTGGTGTCGACCCGAGCATCACATGGTCGACAGCACTGGTACCAATCTGTACAGACATCCCTTGCCACTATCTAAGTCACGATTCGTTCCAGTAACCCAGCATACCGCGGCGCGGCAGGCGCGGTACCAACGTCCACGAAGCGGGGTGCGGTCTCATTCAACTGTGAGGGATGCGGGCCAACCACAACCGCCCACTGCTGCCGAAGACGCTGTGGCCGACGACGAGGTCGGCCAAATCTTCAGAGATGATAACGAATCCGTATACAGCAGCCGTAACGAGTGTGTTTGCCCTCCAAACCTGAGCAAGGAGTGCCCAGCTAACATTGCGAGAGGTGTTGTCGATTATTCCATCGACACGCTGCCTTATGATCCAGAACATCCAACCGATGATTAATGAACTTTGCTAAATCAATCCATTTTGCTATCACCTTCCGTTTTGTTTGTGTTTGTGCCCTCTCTCTGGTGTTTGGGTGTGTATGTGTGTTGCTTCGGTTCCCCTATGACTATCGTGCTCTCTGCGAATAAATTACCTTTGCTATGTATCAATTTTTCTCTTTTATTATTATTTTGATAAAACATTGTGTGTACTTTTGGTTTAGTTTTTTTTTCTTTTCTTGGGGTCTGGGTATAAGTAATAATTTTTTTTAAGTATCTCCTGTGTGTGTACCTCTAAGCCATCTGTATGTGTTTTCAGTGTGTGGTGTGTGTCCTGGTAATTACTCTATATTGTATTAT
>NW_026267317.1:0-2819 GCF_000697945.3 Frankliniella occidentalis | reverse complement strand
CCTCCCCCCGCAGGCCCATCTCCCCTTTCTTTATTTTTCTTTCGAATCGTTAGTCTGTCCATAGCAGTTAACTTCTCGTGTAAAAAACTATTCCCGCAGCCCCTATCGCGCCTGCACGACACGTGGGACCGCGCGCTAACGTGACCCAAATCGCAATAGTACACAATCTTTATTTTCGACTCATCAGACAGGGCCTGCGCACCTACTGCAACGGCTGATTACGGAAGTGGAGTAGCCTGCCAACCCATGAACCTTGTGGGCTCTCCGAATACCGTAATCACCTGTCTTTACCACAAGAAGCACAACCGCGAATGAACCCCTAAAATAGTTAAGGCACTGTGGCAAATCTTTTCAATTTTTTCAAGAAAAGGTGCCGATCGTGCATGCAGATTCTATGATAGACCTGTTTGCCGAGCCCTTCCTAGAGATGCACGACGCAGTTGGCGTTGTAATCAGGGGGAGGATGGAGCCTCCCCAAGGGCTCTTAAACTTATCCTAACATTAACAAAAGTACAACAGGTAGAACTTGTCTTAGACTGGAACTGCGTGCCGTATGTCCAGGGATTTGAGGCAATAGCGTTAAGCCACATGCCATACGAGGCGCCGAAGGGGCGCCATGTACCTCTATGGCAGATGGCAGACGACTGTTGGGTGCGATACAAAAAACTGGACTTTTTAGACTGTTATATCTGCAGAACTTGGAGGCGCGTGTCTCGAGAAGTGGTGGAGCAGTAAGGAATTCCGAGACATCTATGAGGAGCTGGAGGAGGCCACGAACAGCACGACGCGGTCGAGGAGTAACTCGCTGCTATCAACGCCTTCTCCGCCTGTGCTACTACTGTGCACAGTTGACTGTCCGCCCCCTCCGTCCCTGGAGGAGCAGCAATCCGCACCACCTGACACGGTGGATGAGTCGCAGCTAACACCAGCGGCTCCATCACCGGCGGGCGGACAGCTCACGGCAATTCCCCACCAGAGAGAGCAGGAGGGCACACTTCCTATCCCAGAAATCTGCGAAACGACGCGCGCGGAGAGCGGCCCTCCGCAAAGGAACCATCATTCGGGTGAGCGAAGCGACACCACCACCTGTGCTGACGCCGCTGCCACCTGCATCGGTAGTTGACAACCTGCAAGCTGACCCGGCGCGGTTGGCCTTCCACGGGCCGACGTCAGGTGCTGGTGGTGCTGGTGTTGTGCGGCCAACACCCGTTTACTCACGAGTTGGGCGGATAGAGTGGATGCCAGTGCGTTTGTCAGTGCGTGGCGCGACCTAGCCTGTTCAACGGCACTGGTACCCATTTGTGTGGATATTTCGCCCCACTACTTGAGTTCATCCTCATTCCAGTAACCCAGCATACTGCGGCGCGGCAGGCAAGGGCTCACCTGATCCGTGCCAGTCACGCCGTCACCGCCTTCCCCTCGCACCACCCACCAGGAACCATGGAGTCCTCAATTGCTGGGCTAGGTAAGAGAAAGGGAAGCCAATCTTGAGAGAATCGAGAATTGTAGCATTTGTGTTTGTGGGGATTGTTCTGTGATGAGTTGTGAATGAACCGTGTTAATTCAGAATACTTCTTTTACTTACACGAGTAGCGAAAATAACCGGCAGTGTGTTGTCCCCAGGCCGATACAACAGTGGTAGATGCGTCTCGACGTGAGGATTCTAGAATCCCCAGCGATTTTTCATACTTAAAAAATTCTGGGTGTCAGAGGCGTTTTTCCTCAAAAACCGTTCGAATTTAGGGACAGTGACTGTAATCTGTCCTTATTCTGGCTCTCTCTCTCTCCCGGTCTCTTACAGAACGGCCAAGTCAGTCAGTTTGTTTTATTGTCGTCTCGCTCTCTCTTCGCTCGACGTTGTTCATTAAACGGGATGCCCCGTTCAGCGGATGTGATCGAGAGGCTAGCTAACATCACAAACCATGCGTTAGCACTTCGCCGCGCCACACTCCACATCGGTCGCGTGCCGCTGACTCACACCGCCCTGGTGGATCAACTGGTCGTGTCCCTCCAGAGCGCGTCGGCACAGTTAGAGCGCGCGGTGCCCAACCCAACACCTCCTCTTCGCTCCGCCAGACGCTGGCCAGCTGGTGTCCGGACTGCAATCTCATTCCCAGCTCGCGGTTTTATCTGCTGCCGTACGGGTTCTCCCTCACTCCGGCGCAGTATCCTCTCTGGACCGAGGAGGTCCGGCAAGAGTGTCCTCGGTGCGGCAACTCACCGCCGAACATCACCCTCGTAACGGGAACGCCTGTCCGTAACGGGACATCGATTCGGCGCCGCTACCGCTCGCGGGCTCGTCGTCAGCCTCGTTTTCGCCGGAGCCCCCTCGGGCTGCCCCTCGGCGCTCGCGTCCGGTGCCAGTGCCACGTCGTTCCGCGTGCCCACCGCCTTCAGCAAAACATGTTCCGGTACGAGTATTCGGACGACGTCCTCCGCACTCTCTACGACGACAACGACGACCGCCCTGACAACGCGAGCGCACGCCTCATATGTACGGAGTACATTCCCACAACCTCGGAGAGCGAACCCCGGACTACACGCCGCCGCTCAGTCCCTACTCTGCTTACTTCGCCAGGCAGCAACAAAAAGAGAACGAGTCCGATTCGGACTCCGGGTCCGCGACCGGCGGCGGTCCGCCCCTCATCCCTACCGCTACCAGATATCATTACGTCAGCTCGACCATTGAACGAACCATTTGTCGGATTTGAGCTGTACTCCGATATCTTTGTAGCCCCGGGTGCACGAGCACCCTCCCCTTCACCCCCCGCGCTCCCCCCCACTCCTCCCCCGCGGACGTCTCGGAGACGCTTCTGCTG
>NW_026267316.1:454979-455333 GCF_000697945.3 Frankliniella occidentalis | reverse complement strand
GGTCGTTTTGTATCATAAAAAGGCAGATCGAGTTCGAAGATGAGCATTCTAGCTCAAAAATTGGCTTTTTAAAAAATCAAAAACTACAGGTCGCACTATGTATTTTTATCAAATATTTTTTTTATGGGTTCCTAAGGGGTAACTCGTCAAAGTAGAGCCCTTCGGGCGCAAATTTTGTCCGTTTGCCTCTATCTTGTACCGTTTAGGTGCTAGGGGGCATTTCTTAGCAAAAATGAGGTGAAAATGATCAAATAGTCGATTAAATCGTTAAAAAGACTTCATTTCGAAAAATTGTATATACACTCCTATTACCCCGTCTTGGGTGTCAGCGCCGCAGGCCTAGCTATATGTGCG
>NW_026267316.1:446991-450870 GCF_000697945.3 Frankliniella occidentalis | reverse complement strand
GTCTCACAAAGACGGAAGAAAAGGAGGAAGGGGAGATAGAGGAGAAGGACGAGGGGAAAGAGGAAAAGACCTACAAAGTCAACATGGTCTTCCCCTCCAGCTCAGCCTCCACGTCCAAAGCGGACGCACAAACCCAGCACGGCCGAGGCCGAGGTCGCGGCAGCAGAGGGCCGAGAGGAGGAGGGCGAGGCTCAAGTAGAGGTAGAGGAGGCTGGTCGAGCCAGTCGGACAAAGACATGGTTTGCCACGTGTGCAACAGGAAGGGCCACAGGGCTGCTAACTGCTGGCACAACAAAGGCAGGACCCCCATAGAAGACATAGTCTGTCACACCTGTGGCAGAAAGGGTCATATGGCACGGAACTGCCGGAGTGGAGCTGGCAGCAGCAAGGGAAGCTCAGGCTTCGCCATGCCCAATGTACCACCTGACCTCTACAAGGCCACCATGCAGTGGTTCTTGAGCCAACAGAATGACTCTCAACCCTCTACCAGCAAGGGCAAGAGTCCCTATGTCCCCAAGGACAAAGAAAAAGAGTCGGAAAACTAGAGTCAACTTCCATCAAAACGGTGGAGATGGAGGTTGAAGAGAAGACTGATAAAATTAATGTAAAACCACCGGTGACCAAGACTCCAGATTTTGTTAATTTAACAGAGCTTTCCGACTCTGAAAGTGAGCTTGACAGTCACCGGGAGGTATCTTGTAACGTCTGTAATACTAGTAATGTTAATTCTGCACCAATGATAAAGTGTACAATTTTGAATAAAGTACAAAAAGTTTGTTTAGACACTGCAGCTGTTATTACAGTAATCCCTAGAACAAGAGACCTCCCAGTAGCAAAGCTCAAATTGAAAGGAGTTACGTCACACAAAGCAAGTCTTTATGGACCAGCAATGACGACATTCGAGATTGAAGGACAGAAATTCGAACACATGACCTATGAGGCAGACATCAAGGAACACATAATTGGCATAAATTTCCTGCACAAGTTTGATGCAGTGATTAAAATAAAAATGCAAATTGCAGAGATTGGTGAGGGACACAACAGGATAACAATTCCATTCACTCTAGAGGAGTCGAAATTTGCAAAGCTATACACTACAGGCAGAGTTGTCTACCGTATAAGAGCGGAGAGCAACTTTACATTGAAACCGTTTGCAGAAAAGGAAATTAAGACACAATTAAGAGCGGATTCGATAACTGATGAGTCGGTTAGGGGAAGAACTGACGACTGTCCAGGTAGTGGTCAGACTCAGGATTATAGCCGAGGTGAAAGGAGCCATTCCCAGAGCAGGGTGGTTCTAGAAACCAAGGTGGTTAATCAAGAAGTGCTGACCGACTCTGGAAGTAACAGGGCTCAAGAGGCCAAGGGTACCCAAAATAAAAAGAATAGAAGCCAGTTATCAGGAGAGACTAAGTTAGGAGTATTTGTTTCAAATCAAGCATTTGGAAACAAGGTTTCAAAGCTACCAACAGGGGTAGTAGTTCAATCAGGAATTGTCCCGTGTGTCTCAGCACCAATCACTGTGACCATGCAAAACTTTGGAGATAAATGCGTCAACATACCCAAGTATGCAGTACTAGGGGAAGTATTTATATTACACCCAGATGAATATGAAGAAAGAATTTATTGGAATCTCAGAAGAAGAAGAGGAGGGGGAGGAGATGATGGAGAGGAAGATACAGAGGATACAGCACAGGTAAATGTGGTACACCATGAGACAACTCAGTTCGTAGATGCAGAATATAACACCACACCAAGTATGCCAGAGATTAAGGAGAGTGAACCACTCCCTAAAGATCTCCAGGCATTGGTAGACAAATGCACCGAACTGTCTGAAACAGAAAGACAAGAGTTAGCTAAATTGTTAAGAAAACACCATGACATCTTTGCCAAGGATAACACTACTTTTGGTAAATGTCCCTGGACAAAATTTCGAATAGACACAGGTGACCATCCACCCATCAAGCAGACAGCAAGGCCCATACCCATACACTATAGGCAGGCTGTAATGGAGACCATTAAAAAGTATTTAGAACAAGGGGCCATCATACCCAGTCAATCAGCCTGGGCTTCTCCAATTCTTTGTGTCATGAAAAAGACTGGAGAGGTAAGGGTTTGTATTGATTACAGGGCATTGAATGCAGTCACCAGGGTCCCAGCCACACCTATACCAAGGGTACAGGACTTGTTGCATCTTATGGGAGGCAAAAAGATGTATCATGCTTTTGATTTAGCCCATGGATACCACAACCTTGAAATACATCCAGAGGATCAACCCAAGACGGCTATAATATTACCGGAAGGTCTGGGACTTGCACATAGGCAGTTTGAGTTTACCAGGCTAAGCTTCGGGCTGGCTGCAGCACCAGGTGCCTTCCAGTATATTACTGACCGAATCATCACTCCAGCCCTCGAGAAAAACCCTCAAAATGATCTAGGAGACACAGTGTCAGTTTACCTTGATGATATCTGCATAGGTGGGGATAATTTCCCAGAAATGTTACAAAGACTAGAAGCTCTATTCAACAGGATCAGAGCAGCAGGTTTCTTGCTAAAAGCAAAGAAATGCGAACTATTCCAGCCATAAGTTTCCTATCTGGGACACAGGTTATCTGAAAAAGGAATAAAAACGGATCAGAATAAAATAGAGGAAATAATGAGTTGGCCAGTACCAACTAATGTTAAAGAGGTAAGATCATGGCTAGGTTTAGTACAGTACTACTCCAAGTATGTCCCACACATGGCATCTATAGCAAATCCGATATTTAAGTTGCAAAAGAAAGGGCAAGAATTTGAGTGGACTAAGGAATGTCAGGAGGCATTTGATAAAATCAAGACACTTCTAACAACAGCTCCTATTTTAGGTACACCAGACGTGACTCAAGGTGAGTTTACTATCACCACGGATGCTAGTTTGTTTGGCCTTGGTTGTGTCCTAAGCCAACAACAGCATGGGAAAGAAGTCACAATAGCCTATTGGTCCAAAACTTTAAACCCTGCCCAGAGAAATTACTGCGCAACACACAGGGAGTTACTGGCACTAGTAGAGTCAATAAAAGCATTCCATCATTACCTGGCAGGTGCACCATTCGTGGTTAAAACAGACCATGCAGCCTTGCAATGGTTAAAGAATTTCAAGAATCCTACAGGTAAGCTTGCACGTTGGCTTGAGAGATTAGCCCCATACAAATTCCAGGTGGTGCATGTGAAAGGCACAAGCATAGGGCATGCGGATGCTTTATCCAGGAGGCCATGTGATGACTGCAAGAAATGTGACAGACTGGAAGAGAGAGACAAAACAGTATTAGTTTGCCAGTGTCAAACAGAAATAAAATGTGACGACAACTGTCCAACATGTCTTTTGGGTGAAAGAAAACAAATCAGACTTACCTCAGACACAGTAAAAGTCCACTGGACAAAAGTAATTCCCAATGGACTCAGTGATAAGGAAATCAGAAAGGCCCAACTTTTAGACCCAGACATAATGCCTATCATGGTTGCAGTTCAGGATGGAGAGAGACCTGAGTTCCAGGAGATTGCTGGAAACAGTAGTAAAACTAGGTCTCTATGGTATCAGTTTAACTCTCTGGTCATAGAGAATGGTCTCTTATTCAGAAGGTTTGAACATCCTAGTGGATTAAAAGAAAAAGAGGAATTACAACTGATACTGCCATCCAAACTGGTAAAACAAACAGAATTAGGAAGAAGCACTAGAAAGCAAAGGCCAGCAAAGTGGAGAAAAGGAACACACTAACCTCACTCCTCAGCACCACCGGCAATCACATCAACAGGCTGGCGCAGACGAAGAATTTCAGTCTGCAAGAGAAAGTAAACATTGAAACCACAACAAACAACAAAAACATCAACAACTAGAGGCGG
>NW_026267316.1:445813-446371 GCF_000697945.3 Frankliniella occidentalis | reverse complement strand
ACAAACAACAAAAACATCAACAACTAGAGGCGGGGGGGACAAATGAACGCACAAAAGGCCAGCCTAGACATCGCGCGCAAATGAACGCGCCGGTAGGGCTGTACAAATCGACAAGATTGAACCTCTGTCTTTTATAAAAAGAGAAACCCGATAAGGTAAAATCGGGAGCCGCATAAGGAGCACAAGGCCCACACAAAACAACAGGCTCTTCATCCTCGAAAGCACAATGGTAGTGCATAAAAACGATTACGGACATGGCTAGAGCGGGACACCAAAAAAAAAAAACCGTTACAAAGACAAGTTTGAACTTACTTTCGTCATCACTCACGAGGTCCACCACCTCAGGCTCAGGGAAGAGGAAAGGCTGAAGTTCGACAAGAACACCATTCTCAATGTCAGCAATCACTTGAGCAACATCAACTCCAGCAAAAAGATAAGGGATGGGCGCCAAGGCGGGCGCGAACCCGGGGTAGATTACGCCTGGGGGCGGGATCTGGGAAACCACCAGTCCAATATCCACAGGGACGGGTCCACCAAAGATCTCAGGAAGAGTGATCT
>NW_026267316.1:442890-444649 GCF_000697945.3 Frankliniella occidentalis | reverse complement strand
CTAGGAGGGAAGTCAATTTCTTTTTGTTTGCACACCGAGCCAGACTAGTAGGTTTGAATAAGCCGTAGGTTTGGCAAAGTGGAAGTTCACAGGTTTAATTAAGTTGAAATTATTTAGAATTTGTTCATTTATTTATCAACAATGTTTAAAAGTAGAGTCAGTTCAATCAAATTGTACGTTAACGTCCAAGTGTATTGTATGAAGTTCAAGGCGAAGCTCTTGTGATTGTTAAAATTTTCTGAGCATTTTTAGGGAAGGGTTCTAAAGAGAAGGGAGTAGTGTAGTATTATGGTAACATTAACCTAACCAGGTTACAGCAGAATACCCTCAGTCACGGCCACTAGTGATCACTATGGAGGCGACACCTACACTCAGACCCCTGAACCTGTAATTGTTTTACGATCGCCTTGTTCTTCTTGTTGTTATGCCAAACACTGAATAAATAGAGGCGCGAGCCTTTGACTCGTCGCCATTTACCACTCATGCGATCTGTTGTTCACATGATCTTGGCTCTCCCAAAACCCCCAATACTACAGTACACTTGTCTAGATCGGGCGCTTACTGTGAGGGAAGTGTTGAACAGAGGAGTTGAACACTTACAAGTGCACAAATACCGAGTTGAACACTTGCAAGTGTACTACTACTGAATTGAACACTTGCAAGTATTGAACTTGCGGTTGCACACTTACAAGTGTTGAGCAGTTGAACACTTGGTTTATCAGTGTATGGCGTACTAACATGCAAATAAAATGTACCTCTGTTCTATAGAGTTCGAGAGGCGCTTTTAGTACTGAGGAGATACTCGTTGCTCAAGACTTAATGTGTAAAAGTTTAACATATGCATTTCATTTTTGACTAATATAGCTGCTTAGTTTCAATATTTTGTATAAGAAATATAAAAGTCTAGAACGTGCTCGGCCAGCCCGAGACCATGCCGTGTCGACAGAAGATGATAGTCGGCTTACTCGGACTTCCTTCGGGCTGTCCGGTTTCTACCGGACTTATTTCGGGCTGTCTCCGGGCAGTCCGATTGCGACCGGACTCCTTTCGGGCTGCCCTAGCTACCTCGGGCTTAAATCGGGCAGTCCTCGGTCGGAGTCGGACTCGTATCGGACTGTCCTGGAATACATCCGGGCCTGTCCGAAGGCAATCGGACAGACTTTGGAACTGCCCAGGACAAGTTTCGGTACAATTTCGTTTCATAAGGGAAGTTTTGACTCGGAAAAAGTGTTGTGTAGCTCAGAGTTTCTTCAAAAATAAAGCAAATGATTCCTATTTTACTTTGAAATGACTGTCTGATGGTGTCTCTGACGTCTTAATCATTTTGAAGGCCAACTCCTAATCAATCTTTCGACCCAGCTTAGCCGCTGTTTTTGTAACGGCTATCAGAGAAATGAACATGTTGGACCCTTCGACAGAAGAAAATCTTAGTGCATTAGATTCCAGTAGTGCTCTGTCATCATTAAGTCATGCATTGGATAATGTAACTGATGTAAAACCTCAGAAGTCACTCAAGTATCTAAGATTATTAGCTAAGATACACTTGTCTACTTTAAACCACTAAAACAATAAAGTGTGATGAAAATTAATACTCAACTAATATCTTATGGTGTAACTACAGGTGTCTAAGGAACTCCAGTCATTTTCAACCCTATACTTTATCCAATCTTCAAATAAAACTTATCGTCACATCAAGTTCGTCAAAATTGTACAAGGATAGGAATTGCTTCCAAGTAGGGAGAATGATAACAAGTAGATG
>NW_026267316.1:435784-440915 GCF_000697945.3 Frankliniella occidentalis | reverse complement strand
TATAATATATAGTACTGGGTACACGGCTCAGGCGAGTCGGCGACCCCTCGCTTTTAAGTTTCTTCTTTGAGCTGCTCCCGCCAATATTGAAATTGCCCTGGATGCGGTCGGAGGAAGGCATGGATCTGTTTCTATCACTCAAGGTGGCTCCTGGTAGAGGAGGTGGGGGCGAGGCGGTAGTAGGTGGTGATCGAGCCTGAGACCCGAGACGCCCGCGGTGGCGTGGCGATGGCGCATGCGACGGGGGAACATTTTTGTAACGTAACTTTTGCGGTCGTTTATGTTCCGTTATTGATAACGTTACTTATGAATTTTTCTGGAACAGTTTCAGACCTGTAACGTTACAAAATGTAACAGAATGGCTTTCACCATTTCGTTGCCGGTACGATTCGTAACGTTACATCTCAAAGTTTATGTAAAGTTCGTTCCATGAAACGTTTTATTCGGACCGGTCCGAACTGTTACAAATTGTAACCGAACCGATGATGGAACCGTTCCGTTACCGTTATTTGTACCGTAACGACAAGAGGACGAAACTGACCGGAACACTATGTATTTTGTAACGTAACGACAAAGCGGTACGTTACTGATCCCTGGGTGCAGCACCCATGGCCTGCCTGGCCGCGGGGGGTGGGGGGTGGCACGGGTGCTGTGCGCACCCTCACACACTCCAGGAACATGAACAACTTGGTTTAGGAGCTGAACACACAAACGCGCGCGCACATACACGCACACACACACACACACACGCTCACCTCAACGGCCGGCTCGGCCTCCAGGGGTGCCGCAGTTGCCTGCTGCACGGCGGCCACCTCAGGGCTGCGTGGAGGCGGTGGTGGAGGCGGGCTCGCCGGCGGCGTCGCGGGAAGGCTGCGGGGGGTGGAGGCGGCCTCCGGGCCCACACACACCATGTCATACTCCTGAAAAAGACGGTCACAAACAGATATTTGTTTCTGTTCAACACGTGTGCACGCCCAAAACGGTAGGGGCGTGCGACGCACACATGCCCATGCACACACACGCACGCGCGCGCAGACAGCGCAGGCGTCGTCAGGCACGGCGCCAGGCGCAGCACCAGGCGCGAGCCGCCCGCAGGTCGAGGACTTGGACGGCGTGCCCCGTTGGCGAGCACGACCTGCTCCAGGATCACGTCGAGAGGGTCGGTGCACGGCCCACCAGGACACCGATGTCCTTCAAGACGAATCAGGGCCTCGGATTCTGCACTTTTATGTGCAACGCACTTGATTCAGGATGACTTCGCAGACTGTCCCTGACGCCAGCGATGGCCATGCAATCCCTCGGGCGCCCCTGCGCCCCTGGGGCCTTACGAGGGGCATAACTGCAAAAACAGTCAATAAGGGTGAGACATCTGAGGAAATTAAGTAAATTTTCAATACGATTTCGACATGTCTCCGTTTCAGACATCAACAACTGTCAATTTGAGTATATCAACCTGAAATTTCTCAAAAAGAACAAAAAACGATTTGTGTGAGAGACCTAGAGTTAGGATGTAGGGGTGGTTGCGCAGATGGGGCTGACGATCGGCAGAGAGTGTGGGAATAGCTATCTGCTATCTGGCGTTACAAGATGTTAAGTAAGGTTATCCGCGACCCATAGAGACCAAGAGCGTTATTTTCGAACCCAAGGACCGTCCTTAAATGAGAAATTTACAATGTGTCCATTTAGGGGTGGTTTGTGTACCTCGACAGGTACACCCCTAAGTTTTTGACCTGATTAGACCTAACAAGCGGCCAGGGGACCGTCACAAAATGACCTCGGCAGACCAACCTCACAACGACTTGTGGTCCCGCGATGCGGTAGGGCCCTTTGCTTGTGGACCGTACGAGATCGATATCTGCGGTCTTGGTAGCTCAGTGGTCTGCGTGCCTGGCGGCTGGAAAGTAAGCCGGGTCTGGCACGGGTTCGATCCCGACCGGGGCGCAACCAATTTCTCCACCTCGGTGCCTTAGTTGATGATCATGGCAACAGCTCGAAAACTCGTCCTTGTCCGTTTCGCACAATCTCACGTTCTTAGGCCACGCTACGCAGGGCCATTAACCACATATAAGTACGAACCCGCATATCATGAATACTCTGTGAAGGCAGTGATCACTTTCGACTCCGACATATGCTGGTCATCGCCCACTTTTTGTTTTCCCCGATAAGTGCCAATCTATAGGCCCCTGTTATTGCTATACTTTCGCCCAAAAGCCAGATATCTGCACATCAGATTTTGTCATATGTCATATTTTGTCAACAACAAACACCCACGAATATCTTACAACTGTCACATAGGCAGGATAGCATTTTACCTATAGTATTTGTACACGTTTTGGAGGTATTTGTATTGAATAAATTGGAATATGAAAATTCTATTTGTTGTGTTACGTGCCTACTTTTAACTATGGATGGAATAGATGCATATGGAGACGAAAAGTTCATGCTTGTCGTATAGGCAGGGTAGCATTTTACAAGTATTTGAACAGGTTTCCGTTGTATGTGTAT
Source organism: Frankliniella occidentalis (assembly GCF_000697945.3). Taxonomy (NCBI): domain Eukaryota; kingdom Metazoa; phylum Arthropoda; class Insecta; order Thysanoptera; family Thripidae; genus Frankliniella; species Frankliniella occidentalis. The sequence goes on along the minus strand of NW_026267316.1, from coordinate 438,410 downwards.
TGAATAAATTGGAATATAAAGATACTATGTGTTGTTATTCCTTGATGCACCTCCCTATGGACTGCATATAGTCATGATGTACAAATGGACACAGTTGACAGAACGTGTTTAAAGCCCTTGCAAAGGCGTCCAAACCGTCGGAAGTAATTAATACAGTCATAATCTACAGTACTTGCTAGAGCCAAAATGCCACTGTCGTGTAGTCGCAACACCTATTCCGGTTGGGACAGAAATGCTTGGAACAAAATTGCTCCTTGGAACAAAATTGCTCCTTGGAACAAAATTGCTCTTTGGAACAAAATTGCTTGGAACAAAAACACGTCAAAATCTTGGAAGTAAATTGCTCTTTGGAACAAAATTGCTTGGATCAGAAATATGCCCAATTTGCATCATTTTGGATCAAAATTACCACCTTGGAGCAAAATTGCTTGGACGTAAGGTGATCATCTCGAAACATACCCGAAGGGCTTGGTGATAAGGCCATGACGGACGACGAGAAGCAGAGGAAACAATAGACCATTTCGCCCGAGCCCCACTCGAAGAACAAAAATACCGGAAGTCAAGGTAAAGAGTCACACAAAATAGAGGTTGGTTTGTCGTCAATGTAATTGACAATCTACTCTTCTCCGACCTAAATTTAGTCAAAAATATATTCTTACGGCACAAACCGCTTCAATTCAACGTGTTTAACGGCTAGGAGCGTTCCATATACTGCCCGACTTCCGGTATTTTTGTTCTTCGAGAGGTCGAAAAGCGCTCGGGTGAAATGGTGTATTGTAGAAACAAATGAATAAATGCAGAAACACAGTGACGCGGACTGGACCGACACACACACATACACACACGACGTGCGACCGCTCGCTTCCGATCTTGCTCCGTGACTGCTTGGCTCGGCGTTCCAGCGGACCAGCGTTGCCAACTTCTCGCCGCCAGAGGGCGGTACGGCAGGCTCCGCATTTCGGCCGCTATGGCGGTACGGAGGGAGTGGGGGCGCGCGCGTTTTTGAATGACCTTTTTTTTAGAAAATTGCCTACCTCGCAGGGGCAAACGGATGCTAATAAGGACTAGGCGGGCAAAATCTCTTTTATTTTAATCTACAAATTGAAAATCTATGTTCGGTTCTTCTTCCTCGTTGTCTCGCGACTTGTCCCGGCCGTACAGCGTCGCAGTCGTCATCTTGGCGAAGTGCGACGCGTCCGGCCGGAACGTCGCGCAGCAGCCCGGCCTCCACCGTGTTCCGTGTTCGTGATGAGCCTGTTGCGGGTCTTCGTTTTGACGAGATTTATCTTCGAAAAACATCTTTCGCACTGGGCGTTTGAGTGCGGGGACGACAGCGCCCGGAGGCAGAACAGGGGGAGGGTGTTGAATATCTGCTCCCCGCAAGCATCAGTGAGATGTAGCACCTCGGCCCAAAATTGGTCCGGCTCAGTCAGCAGCCCGCGAAGGTTGGCCGGCAGGGGGGTCAAGGCCCTTCGCAGGCACCTCCACTCCTCGCCCAGGCGGTCGAGGGTGTCGTCGTCTTGTGACACACAGCGCGGGAGCAGCCTGGCGAGGGGGAGGATGCTGTCCGGGCGGCGGGCTTCATCGAGGGCGACAGCTGGAGTGATGGCGTGCAGCTTCGCCAAGACCGGGTCCGCGAGGTCGTATCTCTTCTTTAATTCAATGGCACTTGCTATCATGAAGTTGCGTGCTCTTGTCTTGAAATCTTCGACTAGGTCAGGCCGGGCCAAGCAGGCCGGGCTCTCCAGCTGTCGCCGCACAGTCTGGCCGAGGTGCATTTCTGGGAGGGGCAGGAAGAGCGACGCATCAGCCGGGTTTACCTCATGCAGGGGCTTCCTCAGCAGCAGGGGCCTCTTCATGTAAATCAGCAGTAACTCCTCATACCCGGCACAGATTTTCTCATGCAGCACGGATATTAGAGTTTTTTCTGACTGAAAATACTCGTTTAGTCTTGTAAAGCGAGGAAGCACCCACTGCAAAAACAGTAGGTAGCCTTTTACAAACGGGTCTGACATAGATTTGTGAATTGTTTCGGGTGTTGTCAATCGTTGCCCCGGCTTGCTCGTTGCGGACTGGCTTGGTTGCCGCCGACGCCGCTGCGTGGCGCCACTTGTTCGGAACGATGGTGCTTGCCGCTGCGCAGCAGGCGCGCGCTTTTTGAAACGGAACGGGTTGGTGTGTTCCGTTACAGCAACTTAAGGTGCCCGACCCTGAAACCTGTGCAACTTAAGTCGCACACCTGCTGGACACCTTTTGGTTTGGCACCCCTTTTCCCTGCACAAAGGTCCAGGCCATGCCTATGAAGGGTGTCCTGATGTTAGGCACCCCCTGCCTGTGCCCCTCTGCAGGGGAAGGGCGCCAAACTACAAGGTGTCCTGCATCTATGCGACTTTAGTCGCACAGGTTTTAGGGTCGCGCACTTTAAGTCGCACAGTTGCTGGACACTCCGGATATAGTGTAGGCTTGCAAAACATATAAAGTTGGATAAAAATAACACCGGAGCTGACCTGTGTGCTACGGGCGCGTGTATCTACTCGCCCACCAGAGAACTCTGCGCAAGTGTCCAGTAGGTCCGCATAAGGTGAAGTCAGAGGAGGCTCCAAATCGAATGTTATTCCCCCCCCCC
>NW_026267316.1:433989-435734 GCF_000697945.3 Frankliniella occidentalis | reverse complement strand
CCCCACCCCCCAACCCCAGCCGCGGCCTCCTCGCCACCCTCCCGAGGCACCTCGCCCACCCCGTCCTCGGTGCGCATGTCCTCCTTGCCCTCCTCGGGGTGCAGGGCCTCCTCGGGCTGCATGGCCTCCTTCCCCTCCGCGGGCTGCAGGGCCTCCTCGGGCTGCATGGCCTCCACGCCCTCCTCGGGTTGCATGGCCTCCTTGCCCTCCTCGGGCTGCATGGCCTCCTTGCCCTCCTCGGGCTGCAGGGCCTCCTCGGGCTGCATGGCCTCCATGCCCTCCTCGGGCTGCAGGGCCTCCTCGGGCTGCATGGCCTCCTTGCCCTTCTCGGGCTGCATGGCCTCCTCTCCCTCGGCCCCGCAGCAGTAGTGGATCAATCTGTAATCTAGAACATACAACATTAGTCTTTCACCTCAACACAAGTTACAACCCTTGCAAGAGCATTGAAAACTCACCAACTGGGCCTGGGCCGGCGCGGGTGGTGGAGGGATGGCCGCCACGACCTGCTCCAGTTGGCCTGGGGCTTGGGGCTGCGGAAGGAACGCGTAGATGGCCTGCGCGGGAGCTGGCGCTGCAGCCAGGGACCAGTACCGTAACAAAATAAACGTTGTTTTCTCTGAGTTTTTCGTTACGTTACCGTACCAATAACGTCATTGAGCATACGTTGAGTTTCGCGATACGTAACAGTAACCGAATAAAGTTACATTTTGTACAGTTCCATTTTTAGTAACGTTTCAAAATACGACCTAGACCGTGCGTCTGAGTTATTATGTTCGTTACACATGTAACGTTACACAAAACCGATCCAGGTAGTTACGTTACATTCTAGAGGTACGTTCTGTAACGTTACAGGTCTGAAACTGTTCCTGAAAAGGCAGAAGTAACGTTACGAATAACAGAACAATAACGACCGGAAAAGTTACGTTACAAACATTTCCGCGACGCATAAGAGAATCATCTGGTCTAATTTATAGTGATATAAACAAATCCTTGGCCTTCCTCCGACCGCATCCTGGGCAAATTCAGTCTTGGCCGAAGTAGCTCAAAGAAAGAACCTTAAAAGCATCTCGTCCGCCCGGTGTCGAACCTCCGACTTTGACTGCGGCTGCCCGATACGCTCACCATTGAGCCAGAGCGGATCGCTGGGGCACCGTTCTGGTTCGCTCGCCAATTCCAGCCGGCTGGCGGCAGCAGCAAGCGGCGGCCAGCGGCGACTGGCGAGTGAACCAGAGCGGTGCGCTGCCCGCCGCATCCAGCTATCTGCTCTGGCTTAGTAGAGAACATCTCGGACAGTTGTCCCGGGGTCGAGGGTTCGACACCGGGGAAGTGAGTTGCTTCTAAGCGAGGGGTCGCCGACTCGTATAATACTGGGTACACGGACCTTATAGTACCGTATAATACCTATAATATTTTATAATACTTATAATATTTTATGGCAGCATATTGTAGACATAAAAACATTTTTGTTAAATGCTCCACAATTCTTTTCTTGTTTTAAATAATAATTTTCTACTGTTTTCATTGGTTCAGCCCAAACGACATGCCCTCCGAATATTTTAGAAGTTACGGAAAGGTTTTATCATTATCCTAGCCTCTGAAAACATGCGCGTTAAGTGATAATCGGGACAAATGACTCAAGTATGAAAAGTGTCGTTCCTTTTCAAACCAAAAGTTTCCGGAACTTTTTTTTTTGTATGATTTGTTTAAAAAAGAACCTACCTACATAATTATTACCTAGTTTTCAT
>NW_026267316.1:429488-433939 GCF_000697945.3 Frankliniella occidentalis | reverse complement strand
CCCCCCCCATCCAACAGACACACAAGAAGGGTCGGTTTAAAAGAAAGAAACTACATCTGTTTTATTAACTTGTGAACGCTAATGATTTATTATTCGTTTCTTTCAACTACATTTAATTAGTGAGGGACGAGTAGATTCTCAGACAGACAAGTGGGACTATTTGGTGCTCCGCAGCAAATCCAAAACCACAATAAGTTCTGTCAGATGTAACGCAGTCAAAATTGAGTTGAACTCGGCGACACGGTGTGAGATGCGAGCGGGGTTTGACATGGACCTCTGCGCAAACATTGGTACCAAATGCGACACGTCAACCGTAAACTCTTTTGTAGTTAAATGGGTACTGACAACGTCCTACCTGCTTCTGTGGGGCCCGGTTTTCTTCAAGACAGTGGGCAATAGTCTTCATTTGTCCGAACAGCTCGATGACATCTGTGACTCTGCTTGCGAAAAACTTGACGGAAAGTACGATCGAAGTGATTCCTGAAGCAATTCAAAAGAAAGGCCACATTTTTGTTTAAACTGTAAAAAATATTTCATTGCATTTTCATTACATGCTATTCTCATTAGATTTTCGTAACGATATTTAATAACTCTTTCACAACATACTTATGTGAAACTTCATTAGAATGTAATGAAATGTAATGAAAAAGGTTTAAAATATCACTAGCTGTATGTACGCCAGACCACGTCTCGCGTAACAGGCTTCGCGATATCTCACGAAACACTGTTACGCTGCGACGCGCCTGGCGCACATATAGCTAGGCCTGCGGCGCTGACACTCGAGACGAGCAAATGGGACGGTATAGGGGAACAGGGCCTTCCGGGCCCAAAATTTGACATACTGAAACCATTTGTTGGGGCCTTTTTACTCTGAAATTAGAGATATAAAACTCCTGCTGTTCGGTAACAGTTTTCATTAGAAGATCGAATTTTGACAGATTGTTATGTAAAAATCGACGTTTTAGTGATACTAGATAATCGAGGGACCCTTAATAAGCCCAAAAGAGGGTGTGGTTCGACCCTTAATGTGTGGTTTAAGTATTATTCCCTTTACAAATATGTGACAAGAAGCCTTTTTAACGATTTAATAGACCGTTTTGTCTTTTTTACGTTGTTTTCGCCAAGAAATGACCCATAACGAGAAAACGGTACAAGCTAGAGCAAAACGGACGAAATTTTCGTCCGCAGAGTTCTACTTTCAAGAGTTACCTCTTAAAAGCCCATAAAAAAATATTTATAAAAAAATAATATTTCGCGACCTTTGGTTTTCGTTTTTTTCAAAAGTCAATTTTTGAGCTAGAATGCTCATCTTCGAACTCGATCTGTCTTTTTATGATACAAAACGACCCTGAAAATCCCAGATCGCTATCTCAATTCCTTCTCGAGCTATCGTGCGGACAGACAGACAGACAGACAAACAAACAAACAAACAGACAGACAGACAGACAAACAAACAGAATGAAACTTTTCCGGTCAGTGGAGTAATGGGCTTCGCTAATCGCTCAGCCAAAAATCTAATGGAACTAGCTTCTCAACATGTGATGAAAATGTAATGAAATATTTATAACAGTTTACAAAATAGAGCCAATAGTCAATGAAGCATTCCAGTAAAGCTGAATTACAGAAGAATGCGGGAAACAAGACGATGGAAGTCCCAATGTTCAACAAGTGATTTTCGTTTTGTTGTTTCCCGCATTCTACTCTTCAACTTTACCGAAATGCTTTATTGCACAATCATACGCATGAAAACACTCATTTCTTTAGAGTTTGAACTAAATCAGAGCTGTACCTGATATTTCTTGAAAGAGCAGCCTTGTGACTGCAGTCTGCCTCAGGCTGACTTCCATCCATACACGAAGAAAATACACAGTGACAAAGGCGAGTGACCACTGTTTTGATCAAAATAGTTCACAAAGTCAGTCTACTTGTTGGCTGAGGGATAAGGAGACTGATATGTATATATGTATACGCGTCGCAAGAGGAGAATTAAGCGAAAGGTTTACCGATAGAGATCTCGTCCTGATCAGGGTGCGCTGGGGGCCCGCAGCCATCTTGGTCACACACCCTAGTAACACAAGATTGTCGCACATAGTGTGATTTTTATCTATCGTCCAATTATTGTGACAATAACGAAAATCCAAAAGTGGTGGCTTTCCCATAGTCAGACGATTGTCGCTGGTCTATCAAATTTAAACCATCTACAATTCTGTTGTATTTTTATCGATTCCTGATCGAATCCACAACAGTGGTTTTTGGCTTCCATTACGATAGCTGGCCGTTAACGATTTTCGTTTCGAGGAAAAAAAATAGTATCCCGATAGAATCATTTTTCTCATTTCGTATATCGCACCGATGGTTCGTATCTTTTTTCTACTGTTGGCCGACTGTCGTACGACAGTTATGTGTTACTAGGGCAGATTCCACGCGCTTTCTGCTTGTGCGAACTGCGCCTGGGCTTTCGTCCTAAATAAGTAAAGTAGGCGATTAATGTGGAAGTGTAAAGCTTTGTACAATTTGCAAACGGGTTGGAGGATGCACACAACCTATGGTATGCATCTTCTGTTTCTTGGTATGCCTCATCCTGTACTAATGCAAAGACGAGTGTGAAATCAAGTATGCAGACTTTACCTACTTTCCAACCGATTAAAAGTTTGCGCACCATTTAACGTGCTTTATATTTAAACACCATGAAGCGTACGAATTAGTGGAAAGCACACTTCGTGTGCAAAACTGCATTCTTGTTTTACCAGGGTATAGTATTAGTCTTGGGTTTAAACAAGTAGTTTGTAATCGTAATAAGAGGGCGGCGTGCGTTACCTCCGACGCGATCTTGCAGTGACCACTTCGACCGGCCTTTGCCGGCCCACCCGCAGGTGTGCGCTTGGCGGGTGGCTGGTACCGATGCACGCAAGCATTACGATTACATAGCGCTGCGTGCACGCGTGTCACCAGCGACGCGGGACAGGGGAGGGGGAGGCCTGCATGCTCTAGCAAGGGAAAACAGAGCACGGATAGTCTGCGTGAGCACCTGAAGGCGTCCATGCTTTCAATAGTAGCGGCGACTGGGTAGGCTAGCGAGGGCACCACTTTAAGATTGAGATGCGGACAAAGTAAATGCGTCAAATTACGATTTTTTCTTTGTCACTTCTCTCTGCCTGTATAGTTACAACACTTATAGAAAATAGACATCTATAGATGGCGGTAGATGGTCTAATGCCCATCTAGCAGGTCTAACTGTGTAGACGTCTACACATAGATGTTTAAAAGATGCCGATTATATTTCTTCTGCCATCTTGTCTAACTGTAGATGGAGTGTAGACGCCGGAAGACGCTCTACATGCCATCTAACCCATCTATGAGTTTAGATGTCTTTCTGTATATAGCGTATAGACGCCGAAAGACGCTCTACTTAGTATCAATGCCATCTATATATTAAATGTCCGGCCGTAGATAAGCGGTGGACGTCACAAGGCACTCTACGTCATGTCTAAGCCATCTAAGCGCTTAGATGGCTTGTGGTAGATGAGGCGTTAGGGACCCGTTGCTTTGTGGACGTTTTACCCGACTCGACCCGCGCCCGGGCGGGTGAGTGGGTCCGAAGCGTCCGGGAATCGGGGACTCGGCAGTTCGCCATTGCCGAACGCGCCGAGCGGGAGGTGACAGTGGGATTTTCCCTATAGATACAAATATGAAATTCGGCACGAATTTTGATTGCCAATCACGGTCACTCTACAAAGCTCACAAGGCGGAACGAAATCGGCGACAAACACTTAGATGAGTTCCCTTGTTAGACGTCTTTTTGCCTTCGCCAACTATTAGATGTCTACTTTCTATTAGAAAAAGGCTTCTTGTACCATTAAGTACTAGCTCAGTCGTCCAAGATACCGCATTTATTGTAAGTAGATTATTTCAGTCCATGCCGGTAGAGGCACAGGCCCTGAATAGACATAGACCGACACGGTTCCTTTCATTTGAAGCGCCCAAAAAGGCCGAAAAGATTGAGGAAATCAGAAATGTTTGGAGAACTACAACTTCTCACTGAATGGATGCTACCCGACGAGACCTGCCCCTCAGTACTATGACTTCAAGTACTGTAAATACACCGCCCTTTTCATCGACTCTTCATGCAAGGTAAATCTGCAGTGATGGTGGCAGTGATGGTGACCCGAAGCAAAATTTACTGTACGCAACTGGATTGCTTTCAGTTCGTCGTGACAAACCTAAAACGTACTACTTGCGACCCTCTCAACGAGTTCGCGAGTGATTCACCCAAGTGCACAAAAGGTGCGCGGATGTGTCATTTCGCGCGCCTTAACGAACCCAGAGCGAACATAGTTCGTTTTCGTGTGGTACGCTGCCAGTGCGCTGGGTGTTCGCTTGCAGTACGCCAAATTTCGCGTTTTCAGTACGCTCTAGATGCACATTTGATGCAGGAATATAGGGGAGGGGGG
>NW_026267316.1:424406-429383 GCF_000697945.3 Frankliniella occidentalis | reverse complement strand
GTCTTGGCTAGGCAATTAGTCGGGGGTGCGACAAACTACTGTAATTTACCAATCTTTCAGTGAGTTACGGTAAGGGTTTTGTATTACATAAAACTTTAAATCCCTAGCGAGATCATTGCAAATTTGATAAATTATTCACACTGGCGTATTAAAAACTGCATAATTGCAACAACGCACATGGAATTCATATCACTGGTAAAACAAGTGTGCAAATATTGCACACTTAAGTGTGTAACTGATGATTTTGCACATTTCATGGTGTTTAACTGAGCTGCCCACTTAGTAGTGTGCAAATATTGAACACTAGTTATCAAAACGTAAACAACATCGACTGCCCTGCAGGTCCTCTAAGTCGACAATCCAGAGTTAAATATCTGCAACTGCGGACAAGTTGAGCACTAAAGATGTTAGTAAACTCGCACAGCCGCAGTGCGCTGCTGCTCTGACTACATGCACACACACGTCCTCCCTCTGCGGCTCCCACTCTCAGACTGATGTGATCTTGGTGTCCAGCTGCAAAGTGTGCACTGCTAGCGAGCCCTCAGGTACTTCGAGCGTCCCGGGGCGGCCCCATCTGTCCCCTCTTCTGCTGGCAAGTGGGGGTTCCGTCGATTGCGGACATACCTGGGAGGGCGACGCTCGGGTCTGGTCGATTGCGGACATTGAGGGAAGAAACGGGGCATTATGCGGGAAAAAAGGGAAATTGTCGATGGCGGACATCGCTGGGCTGGCGCGTTGGGTTGCCTACCTCCCCGGCGATTGCTTGCCGGGGACGCTGGGGAAGCGCGCACTGGCGTCTCCCTACTACGGTAAAGAAGGCGGGAAGTGAAACAAACGAGTCTAAATACACACTGTATTGCCATTACGTTAGTAAACATACATTGCGTTATTACGTTGTAAAACATAGTCAAATGCATAGAAGTGCATACTTAAAATACAGTGAACTGTACAGCTAAAATAAAATGAGTGTATACCAACACCCACATAAATACAAATACATAATACAAATACATAAATGACAAAAAGTACATAGCACTGTATGCATACAGTCAATCAACACTGAACACTACACAGTTTAAGATGCCTTAGACATGTAGCCACACAGTTTCACAAATGATAGGAGGTGCCTCCGTCCACTGAGGACTTCCCCCCACGCCTGCTGCCGCCTCGCACTACGCTCACACACTGCTGGTCTCCGCCGCTTCCCTTCACCACACTGAATTGAACGGATCTTGACGTAGGACTGAGCCTGCACTTCCAAAAGGACTTGGAGGCTGGCATGGATGTTTGGATGCCCACTTGCGAATCGACCATTGAAATCGGCGTGAAAGCCTTCAGCCCCGTTGGTTGTGGTGGGTAAGTCTGATGGGTGAGAAGCCCAAATGTCAGGCAGAAACCTACAAAAAATAAAATGAAAATGAAAACGTTGAAGCGAACAGGCATAGGTCTAGGGTCTAGGGATTAGCGCCAGCCCCCAGCCGGGGTTTCCTGGGAAGGAAAAATACCCAACGACGGCGGGCTGTCCAGGCGAATCAAAAGCGTACTGGGGTCGCTCATGTTCGTCTCGGAGCGACCTGAACGCATACTCAGTACGCTCTGTCAGCGCATAGAGCTACCCGCTGACGGACATAGGTCGCTCCGGCGCGAACCTCCGATGATCCTTGGCGATACGTCACTCAGGAGCCTGACGAACCTCGGCGACCAATCGGCGCACCGAGCGCGACCCTCCACGAACCGATAGCATACAGAAAGCATACCAAAAGCATACCAAAAGCAAACAAATCTTTTTGCGTCGGGGAGCCACCTTGATTGTGTATGCACGACCAAGTAGAGGGGTGCAAAATGCACGAAGGTCTGAAATGTTGATGTCCTGGGGTGTCATCGCGTTCTATGTTAAAATACAAGATTTTTGATACCCCTCTCGACTTGATCGGACCACCAGAAAAGGTCCCGCCAGGCTGTCAAAGTTTAACATAGAACTCTTATGGAGAACTAGTCAAAAAAGTGAAATTTCCCGTTTCAGCCTTTCGGTCGCGAAAATTTGGGAAAACTCGACCGGAAATGGAATCTACGCGTGACAATGCATCTGGAGACGTGTCGAACGTCATATTTCATCAAGGGGTCCCTGAGCTATGACATGGTGATTTCATTGAAAAATGGTCATTTAGCGACAATTTCGCCAAAATTGCCATATCATAGCTGGAAAGGAAAATACCCCGACTACCCGTGGCTCTCCAGGTGGACCGAAAGCGTACTGGGGTCGCTCTGTTAGTCTCGGAGCGACTCGAAAACATACTCAGGTCGCTCGTCCGCGCATGGAGCGACTTGATGACGGACAAAGGTCGCTCCGGCGCGAACCTCCGGCGAATCTTGGCGATACGTCACCCAGGAGCCTGACGAACCTCGGCGACCCATCGGCGCACCAAGCGCGACCCTCCGCGAACCGATAGCGTACCGAAAGCATACCAAAAGCAAACAAATCTTTTTGCGTCGGGCGACGCCCACCGCCTGTGTCACCTCAACGCTGTCCAGCATGACGTTGGTTATGGTCTCGGTGCATGAGTGCGACGCACACAACGATCAACATAGAGACCTCTGAGGCTGGGTATCAACAACTGCTGTAGCTGCCCGCCCCTACGCCAGCTGGACATCGACGTGCAACAGCTCTCCGCACGAGGCCAACCGCAGCACCTCCACTAGAAACGACATGACCAGCAGCAGACGGGCAGAACCAGGACGATGCACTCCAGGTACAAGGCCAACCGCAGCACCTCCACTGACACAACCGGCATGTCGGGCAGCAACATCTCGTCGACCCGGAGGAGCAAACACTGATACTTACATTGACGGCCTCGAGGGGGGCGACAGGCGGCTCAGCGACGGACGGCTCGGAGGCGAACGGCATGAACTCCTCGACGACGTCCTCGACGACGACGACGGGCGCCACTACGGGGACGCGATGTCCTCGTAGAGTGGAAACTCTGCCAAGGGGAACACCCCCTCCCCAGGAGGGAGAGGAAGGTCGTCATGAAGCGGTGGCGGCTGGCGGCGGCTGGTGCGCCAAAACAATGTGAGGCAGATGTAAGGAGGGCACCGGCTGAGGATAATCAGTGTCCCAAAGATCAATCAGAGCGTCCCCCATCTCTCGAAGGGTCGACACCATTCTGCGGAAAATAACGTTGTGATGAGTACATCTACTGTAGGGCATTAATCACGAAGCTAAACTATTCGCTAGATTTGTGAACGAAACTCAGTTGCAACGATGCCCTGCTCTCACGCCTCGACAGGGATCGAAGCTCGGTCCTCGATCTCATGACAAGTACGGCCGACGGAGACCACCGGGCTGCTGACAGATCGTTCGGCTGCGCATTCAAACTGTGCTCTCGCGCTAGCTCGCCGAGCTCGTGGCAAGCAGGCCGCCGGAGCGTTGCTCGCCTAGCTAGCTCGGCACAGGCCTCTGCCTCCCTCCTCCTCCCCCGGCCTCACACCTTCCCGCGCACAGCGATTCCGGGAATCTCGGCCGGCGCGGCCGGCGCGAAGCTTTTCCCACGACCAGTAGAACCGTTCTAACGCGTTAATTTTTTGAGTGGATAAACAGGGCTCACGTCACTAGCACAGCACTAACACCCCTCTGAGTCACATTACACATGTTATATATTCTAACAATAAAAAACGCGAAAGTCGGCCCCGCCCACAAGCCGACACGACAAAATCACAAGTAAACTAATCCTAACCAAGATCCCTATCACACAGTTCACTACAGTACTCACGAAAAGCCACATCCCCTATAGTTCTGGTTAGTTTGAGAGAGAACAGTAGTGACCAAAGTGCACAGAAAACTTTTTACAAGTATTTGTAGATAGAATTACTGGAGTTGACTGAGTTATTTCAAAAGGTATGGCAATGGGATTTTAAATGAAGCAAGGTAAAGGAAAGAACAATAGGGACAAATTTCAGGAAAGAGATCAATACACATACACACACACACACACATATACAGACAGGTCAAACCACAAAAAATCCACAAGACAAAAACTCAAATATATACAAGAATACCACTTCAAAATTCAAAGGCACACGGCGGCATTGCAACACAGGGCAAATCATTCAAGAAAACATTGCAATCAAATTAAGAATGATAGATTCACTTAGTAGGCATGCCAGAATAGAACTGGGGTAGAATCAGTTCAAATACAAAAGGCACAAGAACTCTCATAAACACAAGAAAAACTCACATTTACAAGTACAGGCACGAATTACAACAAAACCACGACCAATCAAACACTTTCAAGGAAAGGTTAACAGTGCAAAGGAGGGACAAAGCACAGCACACAAGAAAAATTCTCACATAAACAAGTACAGGCACAAATTGCAGCAGAACCATGAGCAACTAAACAGTTTCAAGAAACAAGGTTGCACAACAGTACATGGGGAGGACAAAATAATGCACAGAATTAGAAAAATACACATTGTCAAACAGTCACATTATAATTCGCACTTCAATTTCAAAAGACAGAAAAGGTACGGCGGCCAAGGAATTCACTTGAAATCAGAGCGTAAGGCAGACAAAGGGCAGGGAGGCAGGGAGGTGGTTGGGGTAAGATGCATGTTTTCCCGGGTGGAAGGATCTTCACTTAGACTACAGTTTAAATTGTAGTGTTGAATCTGAAGATATCAAACTCCATTTATAATGTAGAAAAAAGTGGGTAATTTCTGTAGTCCATTTACGACTGCAGTATTGGGCTTTTGTTAACAGTTTGTCTGCAGTCGGACTGCACTTTTTATGTTGTTACAAACTACAGCTCTAATTTGCAGTTGCGAGTTTAGTTAAAAGACATTGTAAAAACAAGTATCCATCCGTTGTTTAACTACTGAGTAAAAGTGTACAGTAAATTACACAATTAATACGCTGGAATACCATTCTAAACAGAGACATCGGGACGAGTAATTTTGCGCTGTCGGTGTATTACTTTTTTT
>NW_026267316.1:423161-423429 GCF_000697945.3 Frankliniella occidentalis | reverse complement strand
AGTCGGGTAGTGGAAAAATGGACACAAAGGTACGGGCGTACGGCCCGTTAACGGCCTATCACCTCAACTTAGCATGTATGCTTGCACATTTTCTCGCTTATTTTCGCCAAAAATACCCTCTAGCGCCTCAACGGTTTGAGCTAGAGCAAAACGGACGAAATTTTCGCCCCGTTATAAAAACGTCATTTTTGGGACCTGTTGTTTTTGATTTTCTAAAAATCCAGTTTTTGAGCTAGGATGCTCATCTTCGAACTCGACCTGTCTTTTT
>NW_026267316.1:420652-422620 GCF_000697945.3 Frankliniella occidentalis | reverse complement strand
CCCCTCACCCTCAGCCGATTGCAGCGCAGCCTAGAGGCGACAGGCGCAATACAGTCCTCGGGTCGGCCGGATCCGCCCTTCCGTCGCTTGACCCAACAGACCCGTGCGGGTGGAAAGGTGCCCGTGCCGTCCCCCTCTCCTCCACTGGGCGGAGTAGGGGAGCGCTCGAGCCCCGATCGGGGAGAAGAGGGGGCGGCAGGCGGGGAGAAGTGCGGGCGCCTTTCCACCTTCCGTTTTTGTTCTTCTACTTCCGCTTAGCGCTCTAGACCAATACCCTATAAGAAAAAAAGTTCGAAAAAAAATTGAACAAAATTTTGAACACTATAGTGGAAAGTATATATACTTTCCAAATATTTGATACTACAGCGTTTTGTCGGTCGTTTAAAACTAGCAAAATACTGTAGATAAAAGTACTTAAGTGACTGACATAAAAACTGTCAAACAACTATAGTTAGTCCGAAAAAACTGGTAGTTTTAAGACAGATCGAGTTCGAAGATGAGCCTTTTAGCTCAAATATTGAATTTTTAAAAAATCAAAAACCAACGGTTGCAAATATTTATTTTCGTCAAATATTTTATTATGGGCTCCTAAGAGGTAACTCGTGATAGTAGAACCCTACGAACGAAAATTTCGTCTGTTTTGCTCTATCTTGTACCGTTTTGGCGCTATGGGGCATTTCTTGGTCGAAAACAACGTGAAAAAGACAAAATCGTCAATTAAATCGTTAAAAAGGCTTAATGTCACAGAATTGTAAAGGGAGTTATACTTAAACCACACATTACGGGTCAAACCACACCCTCTTTTGAGGTTAAGGGTCCCTAGATTATTGGCTGAGCGATTAGCGAAGCCTATTACTCCGTCTGGTCGGAAAAAACTTTTTCTGTCTGTCTGTCTGTGTGTGTGTGTCTGTCTGTCCGCACGATAACTCGAGAACGAATTGAGTGAGCGACCTGGGATTTTCAGGGTCGTTTTGTGTCATAAAAAGACAGATCGAGTTCGAAGATGAGCATTCTAGCTCAAAAATTGGATTTTTAAAAAATCAAAAACCACAGGTCCCAAAAATGACTGTTTTTAAAAACATTTTTTTTCTAGTTTCCTAGGGGGTAACTCATCAAAGTAGAGCCCTTGGGCGAAAATTTTGACCGTTTTGCTCTAGCTCCAACCATTTAGACGCTAGAGGGTATTTTTGACGAAAATAAGCGAAAAATGTACAATCATGCATGCTTAGGCTAAGTGACGGAGTTGACGGGCCGGAGGCCCGAATCTTTGAGTACATTTTTGCTCTACCCGACTCGGGTGTCAGCGCCGCAGGCCAAGGAAGGTGTATGCCAGGCGCGTCGCAGCGTAACAGTGTTTCGTGAGATATCGCGAAGCCTGTTACGCGAGACGTGGTCTGGCGTACATCTACCTTGTCTAGTATCACTCCAGTGATGATCAAAAAGTTTCGCGTCTGTCTGTCTGTCTGTACGCACGATAACTCGAAAACGGTTTGAGCTAGGAGACTCTAATTTTTATTGTTGGCTGAGCGATTAGCGAAGCCTATTACTCCGTCTGGTCGGAAAAAACTTTTTCTGTCTGTCTGTCTGTCTGTCTGTCTGTGTGTCTGTGTGTCTGTCTGTCTGTGTATCTGTCCGCACGAAAACTCGAAAACGAATTAAACGAGCGACCTGGGATTTTCAGGGCCGTTTTGTATCATAAAAAGACAAATCGAGTTCGAAGATGAGCATTCTAGCTCAAAAATTGGATTTTTAAAAAATCGAAAACAACAGGTCCCAAAAATGACGTTTTTAAAAAATATTTTTTTATGATATCCTAAGGGGTATCTCATCAAAGTAGAGCCCTTAGGGCGAAAATTTCGTCCGTTTCGCTCTAGCTCAAACCGTTGAGGCGCTAGAGGGTGTTTTTGACGAAAATAAGCGAAAATATGTACAACCCTGCATGATTAGTCGAAGTGACGGGCGTTGACG
>NW_026267316.1:419985-420602 GCF_000697945.3 Frankliniella occidentalis | reverse complement strand
AGACCCCAAAACATTTAAATGTTAACTCTCAGATATTTGATGGTACCCGGTGGAGTAACTAATCAAACTGATACCTCGAGGAACAAAATTAGTGATTTTTTAGGGCCGAAGGCTTATCTACGACTCTGCCTTTTGCCCGACTCGGGTGTCAGCGCCGCAGGCCAAGGTAGATGTATGCCAGGCGCGTCGCAGCGTAACAGTGTTTCGTGAGGTATCGCGAAGCCTGTTACGCGAGACGTGGTCTGGCGTACATCTACCTTGTAGCTTTGTATCATGAAAAGGAAGAACTGTATTGATTTTGAGCCCTCTGGCTCAAGAATTAACGTGTCAAAAAAATCACTAGCTTTATGTACGCCAGACCACGTCTCGCGTAACAGGCTTCGCGATATCTCACGAAACACTTACGCTGCGACGCGCCTGGCGAACATATAGCTAGGCCTGCGGCGCTGAAACCCGAGACGAGTCAATAGGAGTGTATACACAATTTTTTGATATAAAGCTCTTTTTACGGTTTAGTAGACCATATAGTCATTTTCACCACATGTTTGTCCAGAGGTGCCCCCTAGCTCCCAAACAGTACAAGATAGAGCAAAACGGACGAAGTTTTCGCCCAAAGG
>NW_026267316.1:417953-419800 GCF_000697945.3 Frankliniella occidentalis | reverse complement strand
TCTCTGACCGTTTGGGCTCCAGAGGGCGTTTTTCACACGGAAAAGACCCCAAAACATTCAAATGTTAACTCTCACCGCCTCTGCTCTATTTGATGGTACCCGGTGGAGTAACTAATCAAACTGATACCTCGAGGAACAAAATTAGTGATTTTAAGGGCCGAAGGCCTATTTACGACTGTGCCCTTTGCCCGCCTCGGGTGTCAGCGCCGCAGGCCTAGGTAGATGTATGCCAGGCGCGTAACAGTGTTTCGTGAGATATCGCGAAGCCTGTTACGCGAGACGTGGTCTGGCGTACATCTACCTATTTATGATTGGCTGAGCGATAGCGAAGCCTATTACTCCAGTGATGATCAAAAAGTTTTGTGTCTGTGTGTGTGTGTGCCTGTCTGTTTGTCTGAAATCACGATAACTCGAGAACGGTTTGAGCCAGGTAACTGAAATTTTTAGTGTAGCTTTGTATCATAAAAAGCAAGAACTGTATTGATTTTGAGCCCTCTAGCTTAAAAATTGGCCTGTCTAAAAAATCAAAAGCAAAAAACCCAAAGTATTAGCCTTATTTTTTTTTTTTTTTACATCTTTCAAAGACGTAACTCGTCGAAATAGAGTCTTATGGGTTAAAATTTTGTCCGCTTGGCTCTATCTCTAACCGTCAAGGCGCCAAAGGGCGATTTCCACACGAAAACGACCCCAAACAATTTTAATGTCGTTTCTCAGATATTTGATGGTCTCTGGTGGGGCAACTCGTCAAAATAAAATCCTGGGGGTAACAGTTGAGTCCTTTGGACCCGAAGGCCTATCTGCGACTCTGCCTTTTGCCCGAGTCGGGTGTCAGCGCCGCAGGCCTAGGTAGATGTATGCCAGGCGCGTCGCTGCGTAACAGTGTTTCGTCAGATATCGCGAAGCCTGTTACGCGAGACGTGGTCTGGCGTACATCTACCTAGTACATAACATTCTGTAAAAATTCGAACTTTTAATGAAAACCTTTATCGAACAGCAGATGTTTTATGTCCGTGATTTTTGAGTAATACGTTCCCGACAAATGCTGTCAGTATGTCTAATTTTTGTACCGAAACGCCCTGGTCCCGTATACCATCCCATTACCTCGTCTCGGGTGTCAGCGCCGCAGGCCTAGCTACATGTGCGCCAGGCGCGTCGCAGCGCTACAGTGTTTCGTGAGATATCGCGAAGCCTGTTACGCGAGACGTGGTCTGGCGTACATATAGCTAGTTCTATAGTCTTTCTGTACTAAAAGTAGTAAATTCTATACTTAAACTGAAGAATTTTGCAGTATTAGTAATGTCTAATTCCGGTTTAAACACACTTTACTTTCTCCTTTTTCACAATTTTAACTAGTGTTATGGGAACAAACACAGAAACATCCTAGAGAATAAGTGAAGATCCCTCCACCCGGGTTTTTTAATGTTCACGGGGAAGAAGTAGTGCCAGTTTTCGTATGACGGCATGTTTGATCAATTTTAGCCCCATAGATTGAAGTTATTCAAATAAAATTGAAGGAAGCTTAACGCCTTTTGGACTCATGTTTGCAAACTCAAACTAGCCATTTCCTTTGCAAATTATGTTACAAGGTAGTGGTAGAGGAATGTCTAAAACTTGACCATGAGTAGAAAGACAATAGAAGGGCACTAAGCTTTGACTTTCCGCGGTCACAACCCAGGGGGACAACGAGCATAGCTGAGTAGGTAGATCCTCCAAATTGAAACTACGCATGGTTGGCTGCCTGTCGACAAAACGGTTCAGTTAATGATAAAAATCTTTAGGTAGAGATAGCAACTTTATGTTTTCGCATTGCAGCATAATTTAGTAAACTTAAACCTAGAGCAAAACCA
>NW_026267316.1:415733-417568 GCF_000697945.3 Frankliniella occidentalis | reverse complement strand
GGGGGAGGGGGGGGGCTGGCTGGTCGGCACGGTTGGCGGCGGTCACCCCGCTTTTTAAAAGAAAAATTACCCCCCCACCCATTTTTAACGTGTTTTAGTCCAAAAATCGTCAGAAAATTGATATTTTATGTTTTAAAACAGCGCGTAATAAGCGCATAAAACAGGTTTTTAGGCGCATAATAAGCTCATAATCGGGTGCTATTTTTGGGCATAATTTTGAGTTTTAAAACGCATAAAGTTGCCATCTCCATCTTTAGGTCATTAGTCAAAAAATATGTGCAGAAACTTACGTCATACTGCAAAAGGGGCTGGAGGAGATCCTTCAACCGCTTTCAGAGAGAAATTAAATAGACGAAGCTGTCTACATTGTTGACAGGAAGATATGAGTTACAGCAAAGCGCAGGAAGTTCTCTCAAAAAAAGGAGGAGAGATGCGGCACAACTGTGAGTACTGGAAGATAGGTAAACAGAAAGGAAAACTTACATTCGTAACTGTCAGAATGCATATTGTACTTCATAATAAAACAAGGTGCAATACGTGCCAGCGCAGTGTGGGCGTTTAGTTGCAATCCATTGCCCTCATATAATAATTTCCCTCCTCATCGAGAAAAGGAGGGCGGTCTCTGCAAAGGGAACCATTTGGAATTTTCAATCATAATATGCTAAAATGAGCCTATAGGATCAACATTAAAATTAGTTTGTACTCTGATAAAAATCTTGCAAATCAAAAGTCTAAACATAAATACTCTTGTTAATGGTATAGAAATTAAATACAATTAATCAGCAATGAAAAACCAATACCATGGCAAGTCTTTGGAATCCAACACAAATCTACAATGGAAAAAAAAACAATAATCAGTTTTAATCACTCAGCTAAAGTTTAGAACATCAAACCACTTGCTGTGTAAATGTACTAACCATAAGGGAAATTACTATACAGGTGACTAGCAGAGCAGATGTCACAAACTTGTAATATTTCCACATGCTTCTGTGTACAAAATAAAGTAGTTGCAAACCTGAGAGGGAAATCAAAAAGTTAATTCATCGAGTAATTTGAAATAGTGCTAGTACTTTCCTGACACAATACCAGGTGGGAATATCAGCGAATCCCGATTCCCGTACGGCGAATCCCCTTTGGACCAGTCTTTGGCTGTACCCTAACTGCTGACTGGTCCAGTAAAATTAGCGGAGAAAATCATGACGGCATTGTCATGGCAATGAAAAACTATCGTGGCAGTTCCCGATCAGGGTTGGCATACAACCGGGCTTTTGATTTCAACTCCAACCTAATGACGTAAAAACAAAGTATAGGTGAGGTAACTGTAGTACTCACTCACATCTTACACTCACGTCTCGCATAACAGGCTCCGCGATATCTCACGAAACACTGTTACGCTGCGACGCGCCTGGCATACATCTACCTAGCCCTGCGGCGCTGACACCCGAGTCGGGCAAAATGCAGAGTCGTAGATAGGCCTTCGGGCCTTCGGCTCCAAAGAACACAAATTTTACCACCAGGATTCTATTTTGACGAGTTGCCCCATCAGAGACCATCAAATATCTGAGAAACAACATTAAAATGATTTGGGGCGATTTGGGGTCATTTTCGTGTGGAAATTGCCGTCTGGCGACTAAACGGTTAGAGATAGAGCCAAACGGACAAAATTTTAGTGCGAAGGGTTCTACGTTGACGAGTTACATGTTAGAAAGATGTGAAAATAAAAATATTTTTTAAGAGTAATATTTAGGGTTTTTCGTTTTTGATTTTGTTGACAGGTCAATTTTTAAGCTAGAGGGCTCAAAATCAATACAGTTCTTGCTTTTTGGCTGAGCGAT
>NW_026267316.1:414157-415183 GCF_000697945.3 Frankliniella occidentalis | reverse complement strand
AGGGAAACAGGGCCTTCCGGGCCCAAAATTTGACATACTCGAACCATTTGTCGGGGTCTTATAACTCTAAAATTTGGAAAATGAAACTTCTGCTGTTCGGTAACGGTTTTCATAAAAGTACGAATTTTGACAGATTGTTATGTAAAAATCAACGTCTTAGAGATACTAGATAATCTAGGGACCCTTAAGCCAAAAAAGAGGGTGTGGTTCGACCCGTGATGTGTGGTTTAGGTATTACTCCCTTTACAATTCAGTGACATGAAGCCTTTTGTACGATTTAATACACCATTTAGTCTTTTTCACGTTGTTTTCGCCAAGAAATGTCCCATAGCGCCGAAACTGTACAAGATAGAGCAAAACGGACGAAATTTTCGCCCGTAGGGTTCTACTTTTACAAGTTACCTCTTAGGAGCCCATAAAAAAATATTTGAAAAAAAATTATTTTGCAACATGTGCTGTTTGATTTTTAAAAAAGTCAATTTTTGAGCTAGAGTGCTCATCTTCGAACTCGATCTGTCTTTTTATGATACAAAAAGACCCTGAAATTCCCAGATCGCTCTCTCAATAGGGTATTCCAGGCTATCGAAAACGGAAGTGGGAAAAGAACAAACTCACTGACTTTTCTGCTTCCGTGATGGCTCTGATTGGTTGAGATGATCACGTGTCACGACGGCGTTTCAGGTATGAAAAACTGTCAGGTCAGTTTCGAGGTCGCCTCCATATTTGAGAGGTTAGAATCGGACCAAACTACCATGGCAATTTCTCATACCGAGCAGACGGAAACAGACTGATCGGTGAGTTTGTTCTTTTTCACTTCCGTTTTAGATAGCCTGGAACACCCTATTCTTTCTTGAGTTATCGTGCGGACAGACAGACAGACAGACAGACAAACAGACAAACAGACAAACAGAATGAAACTTTTCCGGTCAGTAATTTTACCACCAGGATTCTATTTTGACGAGTTGCCCCATCAGAGACCATCAAATATCTGAGAAACAACATTAAAATGATTTGGGGCGATTTGGG